>NC_056729.1:96976174-97121174 GCF_019279795.1 Protopterus annectens | reverse complement strand
CGGGTGCTCTGGTTTCCTCCCACATCCCAAAGACATGCTGCAGGTGGATTGGACACTCTAAATTGACCCTAGGTGTGCGTGTGAGTGTGCCTTCTGTGGAAGGTTGGGCGCCGGGCTGGCAACTCGACACCGTAAAACTCCACTGCCATTCAATGTGCGGACGGGTGATCCGCTGTGGCGACCCCTAACCGGGATAAGGCCGAAAGAAGAAGAAGAAGAAGATTACCTGTTAGACTATGGCGCTAGATGAAGCTATACAGACTGCACGGAAATCCCCAGCCAAACCTTGCTGTGTCAAGTGGAAGCACTGAAGGCCATAAAGGAACAACACATGCAGTACTGTACATTGGGTGACAAAGCAGTCATTGCTGGCATTATTACAAGCATACGCACTGAGTAATACTCACAAAAGTCACAACATTTATCATCTGGTATTTCTAGTAACTCATATTCTTATTGTGCCTGGCATTATAGTCTAATAGCTGGCACAGAAGGGTGAGGCTGTGAGATGTAGTTCCTGTGGTACAGGGTTTGGTTCTTTCATCCATCATTTGCCTACTGTTTGACCTTGATCAAATCATCTAACCAGACATTGCTCCCCGGCTACCCCTGAAAAGGGATTGTGCCTCTGGTGGGCCTAGTAGGTTAACAAATGGATATCAATAGTAGTAGCATCCATTTGCCCTGTAGTAGACATGATATGCCATAACAGTAAACTGTTAAGACTAAATATGAAGATATGGAAAAATATTACAGACAGTATTCTTGAAATCCACCACTGTTCTCCTCTATGTAAGTATATGTACTGCTTTTGAGACAATGTGCCCACTCAGCTGACAAGTGGTACTTGGTCATTTGTGGCTAAATGCAATAATCTGTCTCTCCCACTACATAGCATAGACAGACAGACAGCAGGCAAACTCCCTTTCTATTACCAGCCTTCTAGCACTTGATATCCTAAGACAGTGTAAGAACGGTTTCATGTTCACTGAAAATGAACTGTTGCTTCTCCTAGCAGATTCTATCTGTGAGAGATGCAAACACGTAGCTAACTTGGAGACAGTCCTCACATTGTTTTACCCTTATCCACATGGACACATCATCCACATAATGAAAACACTTAACTATCATATACTGATGCTGTATAAAATCACTACCAAAGTCTCTTAGAACTCTTAAAGAGTAAGGAGCAAAACAAACAAAAAATGTTTCTGTATGCACCCCTTCACCAAAATGTCACCAGCAACGAAACATCCCAGAATCTAGCAAAAAAAAAAAAAAACAGCTGCTGAAAACATCCTAGTAACTGTTGACTCCATTGTTGGATACAATAAATCCATGTTCGCTATGCTGAACAAGGACAGGGTTACAGCTAAATGTCTCTTAGAAGCCAGGATTGCTGGCATATTAAGGGCCCTCAGGATCTCTCCTACAGTAACTGTCGACAACATGATCGTAGTCCATGCTAGAGTGAACATTCTGTCATGAAAGCCCATGAAAGACTTGCAGAGAGAAAAATTCCACCTTAATTTTTGCCTCTGAACCTTCATATATCATCCTAATTAACCCTATTTTTCTATCAGGGAATACAAATGCTACCATTGCCATACTCCTAAAAATCTCAGCTGATTTTATCATATGCTTTCTTTACATCAAGGCCCATCAACAATAGAGAGATTTTCTTGCATTCTAATCATGCATACTATCCATATACTCTCCAATTTCCCTTCAGTAGTCTACAGTTGCTCCTCCTCTTGTTCTGTGAGATTTTCCTTATTCCACATTTCTTCAAACTTTGATAACCCTTCTACATGATTCTGATTACTTCTTTCACATATTTCTTTCTCATTTACTGCTACCCTGTCTAACTGTATTTTCATTTTATTCCACTCACTAGCTATCTCTTCTAAAGAAATTTCTATATTCTGTAAAAAAAAAAAAAAAAAAAAACCTCTCAATTCATTTCAACCACATGTTCCCTAAATTCTTCTGTTTTAATAGGTTAAGTAGGAAAGTGCTAGAGTATAATTTTTACTTCTTTACCTTACACCTTCATTTTTTATTGGCACATGATCTGAATCAGTTATTGGATGTGTGCCAAAGCTTTTAATTAAATACATTTGCTCATGTGAAACTTAATTTCTATCCAGGCTAGCCCAGTTATTGCACCTTAGGGAATAATACGTAATTTGTCTGGAGTTCCTACTACTGAATTCACATCTCATATATTTCTTCAGAAATCTACCCTCATTTGTTATATTTCCTTCTATTCCCCAATACATCTTCATTATTGCAAATCAAGTTCTAGTCCCCAGTCAAAAATAATATCCCTCCTGAAAGTTGATTATATCTCCCAAAATAAGTGCCCTAACAGTAGTCTGGGTACAAAGTAAATACATGCCAGTTTAATCCTCCTCCCCTGCCAATAACACCTTGCTATCAGAAATCTACCATTACTGTTTCCCCATCACTACTGCAGCCACTGTAGCATTAAGCACTATTACTCCCTTTTTCCTTTGTCCCTCATATTCTGCTTAATGTACAAATTCAAATGCTTATTTCTATCCAAATATGTTGCTATTTGCTCCATATATTCCTTAATATAATTCAATACTCTCTGCTTTTTTTCTATACCTGTAAGGCCATTTACATTCCATGGTAATTTGGCTAGAGTAGCAATTATGATAGAAAACTATTACTCCCACCTACTATACATGACAGTCCTTTTAAATGTATATTTCCAACTTTAGCCTACATGCACAAACTAATGTTTTGCAGGTTGGTCTTTCACACAGGTGCTTCTTCTCATTTCCATTTCAACCTATGTCACATCTTTTGCTTCAATGAAAATACGCCAACAAAAAATTAATAGATTTTCAAAATCCAGAATTTTTTATTTTTTTTTGCATACAGTAAACACACAAAATGATGTACATTTTCAGTTGTGCAAGTAAGCTTGCCATAACAATAGATGTTCCAATAGAGCATTGTTGTTGTAGACTAAACTAAACGGGTCCTACCACCGAGAACCAGACAGCTTTCGGTGCTAAAGGGCTAAAACCATCCTTCATGTGCTTCAGGAGTTTAATTTATTGGCCACATTTTCCAACTATCAAGAGGTGAGCAGATATAAGGAAGGTTGGAGTGCATACAAAAAGCTTCACAATACTGCTTGCCCAGGAGGAAAGCAAGAACTATGACAGAACAATGCTAGGAAACAAAATGAACAGTAAACTATATACAGAAACCATTAAATATCTACACATCTATACCCTGGCAACCCAGAAGAGAACTGAAGCAAAAAAGAGGCCTGGAGGGGAGGTTGCTATTTTATTTGCAAAACTATACTATGAGATCACAGCTGCAGCAGCCTAAGTTAAATGAGTAGGTTACCATAGCTTAGAAAAAAAATAATAAAGGGTGTAGGCCAATACACTGAACTCCTGAAGCACATGAAGGATGGTTCTAGCAAAGCTTGTTTTGGACCTGGAAAAAAAATCCAGTTTGCGAAGCTTCGTGAAAGTGTGTACAAAGGATCAAGTTGCTGCATCTAGAATACTTCTACCCTTTTCCAGAAAGCCACTGAAGAAAACAAAGCCCTTGTGGAATGGGCCCTTTCCCTACATGGAAGTGGCTTATTAAGATGAATGTAACAAAAAGCAACAGCATGAGACACCTACCTAATAATGGTCGGCTTTGACACTGGTTATCCTTTTCTCTTACCTTTGTAGGAGGTAAGCAGCTGATAAGCTTTCCTGAAAGCTCAAGTGTTATCTAGGTAGTATCAGACCTGACTTCGGACATCCAGAGTTAAAAAAAATAATCTGATATTGAGCATTTAAATTCTTATGAGACAGACTGGTGACTGCAGACAACACAGGTATACATTTTAATTACAACAAATTGTAACATAATGGAGTTTGGAAAGACTGCAGTTCATTCGCTTGTGTACCTACTGGAACATCCACTAAAGGAAGTAATCGAATATAAAGACTTGGGAATAAACATGAGTGTTAATCTTTACCTTGACACATATGCTCAACTGATAAGCAATAAAGCCATCCGACAAATAGGATACCTGTTTAAAAATGTTAGCACAAGAAATGAGATGTCTTATGTTACTGTATAAACTATACATTATCCCACACTTCTAGAGTACAATAACATTTTTTAAATATACAATACAGGTTGGTTGAATTATCTTGATAGAATGCAATGAAAATTCACCAAGAGGCTTTCACAAAGCTTATAGCTACTATAATAGGTACAAATACCTCAATTTATTTACTATTCATTATCGTTACATGCATGATAAGTTAACATTTGCCTACAAAGTCTTTCATGACCCTAGTTTACAAGCTATCTTAGACACAAAAATTTACAACTGTAATTTAAAATGAAGACATCAGCTTATGACACTTGATATAGGTACTATGAGAACACAATTAAATCACTCTTACTTAACTCAAAAAAATGATGATATTATGGAATAAATTACTACTTCACACTAGAGATAGTAAGAACTTAAGAATCCTTTTATAAGACAACTGGATTCATGGGCTAACAAAGTGTTTGATTTAGAAATCTTGAAGTCAGCATTACCAGACAGCCATATGGCCTTAATGCTGGTACAAAACTTCTAAACCTATGAGCATGAAAAATCTTTTTTCTTTTATTCTTGGGTTCAGGAAAGAAGACAGGGAGCTGAACAGTCTGGTTTAAACTAAACTCTTAGACCACTTTAGGCATAAAAAAGAATTTGTTCACAAATAAAACCTTTCCTTGTGGAAAATAAGGTAGGACTGACTCACAATAAGTGCCTGTAAGATATCACAACAAAGAGTACAACAGTTTTCCATGTTAAGACCCACAATTCAGCCTGATGAGTAGATTCAAATGGAGACAGAGTAAGCTTTTTAGGTACAGAACTGAGATCCCAAGAAGGAGCCACCTGTTTCTAAGGTGGACAGATATGCAACACCCCTTTCAAAAACTGACTTGAGCACAATTATCAATGGGCAGACATGTAGAAATGACTGACAAATGTACTTTGATATTGGAATAAGAAAGGCAAGAGGACATTAACATACACAAAAAAAAAATCAAGAACCCAATGGGGTCGAGCCTGAAGCAAGTCCTGGTTCTTGGATTGGCACCATCTACAAAATCTTTTCCACTTGAAATTATATGATTTCCTAGTAACAGGTTTTTGCTTCATTTAGTACCTGATGCATGTCCTCAGAAAAGCAAGTGCCTAAAAGGTATCATTCAAGCAGCTAGCTAACAATTTTTCAAGTCAGGGGTGTAATAAAGCTATGTGAGCGAATCCAGTCTGTGGGGAGCCGGTGGTAACTGCACTTGGCCAGACTGAAAAGAAGGAAGAATTCCTGTTGCCTGGGTCAAAAGGGAGTTACAACTGCAATTTTTGGAGAGTCCTTCTGGATCTTCTGATGAACCCCAGACATCAATGGAAAGGATAGAAAAGAATGCAGGAATATTCCTGTCCATGGGATTGAGAATGCATCTATTTTTCAGGCCTGGTTGCAAGTAGTCATGCAGTAGAACTTCTGTAACCGTCTGTTCTGAAGGAGCAAAAAGATCTACTCGAGGTGTCCCCTACAGTTGGATCAACTCTTGGAAGACCCCAGGATACATTTTCAATTAGTGGGGGTCTGTCCTGTCCCTGCTGTGCTTATCTGCAATTAAATTTTCCTCTGACAGAATGCAGAGTCAGTCTGAGCTGAGTTGCTGTCTCCCAGGGTAGGCTCTTGTATCCTCTTCTTTATGAGCCACATCACTGTGTTATCTGTGTACACTTGCAGAGGTCCTGGAGACTAGCGATGACTGAAGGATTTCAAAGCATTTATCTCTGCTAACGTCTCTCTGACATTTATGAGCTTCTGTCTGTTAGAAGGGTTTCACAGAGCTTGCACTTTTACCTTTGGAAACAGCTCCAAATGCTAAGTCTGATACATTTATAGTTATACAGTAAAATGTGTCAAGAACAGAAAGTAGGGAACCATATTGTGAGTGATCTGGCATATCCACTAAATAATCTTCCTTTTTACAAATCATGTGGAGTTTGGCCAGGGGAAGCATGGGAATCACATATGCCATGCATTCCCAAATCCTGAGAAATTTTCTTGTAGATGCATGGCTTTGACTGGAGAAACTCAAGAAGAACTGCTAGAGCATTTCTATTTTGTCTGAAGGAAGAAAGGCTGTTCCCAGGACAGAATCCAATAGACATCCTATGAGATGGAAAGGTTATTAGGGTGGGATGGGATAAACAGCCTGAACAGGCAGATACTCATGGTACCTTACAGGATTGTCCTTGGCTTTTGAGTTTTTTCCTTTTTTAGAGCCTTCTTGCCACTGCTTATTACAATTCTTTTAGCTGGTATCTTTCTGCTTAAACAGCTTATTAAAAAGGGGGCTTGGATGGAAAATATTGTTTTATTTCCTTTGAAAAAGGAGATTTGAAAAATCTGAATCAATCCTTGTATTAACTTTCCTTTTTCATCATGCATTTTAACAACTCAGCTGCAGAAGAACCACACAGAAACTCCTTATATCCAAGGGAAATTTTAACATTTCAGTTTTAACACCTTCAGAAAGATTCTGAGAATGAAGCTAAGCGAGTTTTCCCAATACTGTTCCAGAAACAGTGGTTCTACAGGATGAATCAATACATCATAAGCACACTAAAACTTGAGAAGCACATGTAACACGCATACAAATAATTTGTTTACCTTAGAAAAGGAAAGGTTAACTACTGACTTCAGTATGTTCTCAAAAGTTAATGGTAAAAAAAATTTTGGCATACAAGCCTGACAGTTTAAAATCCATAAAGTCAAAGTATTGACTTACCTTTCCATTGATTTCCTATCCTTGTCAGAAGGAGTGGGATTAGCAGCAGTAAACTGTTTTACAGAAGCAGTTTTGGATGAAGAAATCTGTGTTACCTTTAGGTTTTGAAAACAAATGCTTACTGGACTGAGGTACCCTATATAATCTTGAGGTACCCTATATAATCTGTCAGACGTCTAGGAGCAGGAGGTTGACTACCAGATAAGCTAAAAGCTGTAAAAAACACTCCAAACCAGGCAACACAGAAGTAATAGCTACATAATTTGGCATTTCCAACTATAATACATCATATTACATTTCCTGTGCTCATAGCTGGCCTTAGACATAGGCCAACTAGGCAGCCACCTAGGGCGCCAGTCTAGCAGTGGCACTTTTCCAGTATTTAATTGGTGTAGGTAGTCCAGGATGGGGGCACCGGGTAATGTGGTGGTGGTGGGGGGGGGTGCCATGGAGCCCTTTTGCCTAGGGCACCAGTTGACCTAGGGCCACAGGAATTTCAGTCTTCTCTCACTGAAAAAAACATTTTCATCTTTGATAACATTTCTGAAAAGGATAAACCCTCTTGAGGAAATCTGAAACCATACTTTCCCTCAAATGAGAATGTTCAGATCATAAAGAAATTCCTGAGGTACACTCTTCTCCCTCTAAAGCATGCTCTTATGACTTAATATCCATGTCAGAAAGGCAGTGAACTATTTTCATATTTGTCTAAGAAATCTAGGACAAAAACACCAAAAAGTTCCTTAGCAAATTCCAGTAAATCATCTCTACCCATAGAAATAGTAACACCATATTCTGCTTTCCTAGGCAACTCCCTGGAAAACAGCCAACTCTCTGAGGACATATTAGTTCCAGCAACAAGCCCCCTATCCATACTAAGTAAAAAAACTTCACCAGCCCCTTTCTCCTGAGATTGGCAACAGTGGTTTCTCCCTTGCCCACAAAGGGCACCCCATACAGCCACAGAGGACAGAGTTGTTCACTGGAACTTTGGTGGATGTATATGCTACAGTGAAAGGACAGGGGGAAAAATGAGCGGTCTGAGGAATACCAAGTGGCCACAGCAAAGTTACCCACCAGAGGATGAGATACAACAGGATCTAGACTAACACACTAAAACTCCCTGACAGTGTTTTTTCTTCTGTTAGACAGGGAGGAAAAACCAAGGAGACCGGGAAATGCTCCATCGGTAAGCCAGGAAAGAAAACTTGAAAATGGAAAGTAAAGCTGGGATGAGTTTGTACAGTGAACAATAAAGAACAAGTGAACCTGAGGTAAATAAATAACTTACAGTCTCCCACAAGCACAGTATACTGTCTCCAATACACAAACCTTGAGGAAAAATCCTCTTAGAATAGAATTTTTCTCAAAAAATGATCACAAACACTTCTACATTCATTGCCTTAGAAATGTAATGACTATCCTAAAAACAATACAGTTCCTAGCAAGAAATATACACGTCAGTCAGAAAAACACAAGTTTTCCTCAAAAAAATAAAATTAGGGAAGGTTTTCCCTAACATGGGACTTACCTGCCTAGCCTTGAAGGATCACTGTCCAATTAATAGTTCAATTGGGCCAAGTGAAGGAGTCCTCTTCAGTAGCAAAAAAAGCTCTGAAGCTTTTTGTGCTCCTACTGTCATTATATGGAACTCTGCTCAAGGTCTTGACATTTGCAGCATGTGGAAGGCATCTTTTAGCGTTGAAAGCTGGCTGGTTCTCAGAGGTAGGACTCACTTAGCTTAGCCTACTTCATAGCTTAGCCTACTTCAATAATGATGTATGACTGAGTTTAAGCCACTTACCCCTCTAGATAGGAGCAGTTGCCTCAAATTGATGGCTGCACCCATTGGCATTAGCTATTCTAAAATTAAGGTTGTCCATGCTAAAGTGTATGTTAGAGCCTGTGTTCCTTCTTACAGTGATTGATATCTTTTCTGTAATATCTCTACTAACCTCCCATGTGTGAAAAACAGTTTGCATGCCTTCAGTAAATATTAAGTTTTAGCCCCAAGAAAAAAGTTCACTTGCTACCTTTAAATTAAGAAACTAACTGGATATTGTTATGTTAAAAAATAAATTATTATGGCTGCTTGAAAGACAACCTCTTACAACATATTCATTTTTTGTAGTTTCAGACTTCATTTATTTTTCACTGTATACTTGCCAATGCACCTTTAAATGTTAATTATACTGTTCCTTGTATCTCTCTCATCTCTCAAAGCAAAGGGTGTTCAGATTTCTCATAATTAATTTCTTGCACCTGCCGACAATGCATCTCCAAATAAATGCAGTTGGTAATAAGAAAAAAACAAGCAAGTAACTTTGCAGATACATGGAAAAAATCTTTGTAAATTTCACTCAGAACACACTCTTCAGAATTCTCCTGGTTAATTGCTTATACCTGCAGACTTGTTGTCTTCTACCAAGTGCATATGCTAGTGGAAAAATGGCTAATAACTTTGCAGATGAAAGAAAACTATCATTTTTCAAGTCTTTTATAACTGGTTTCATATTTTTCCAGACTATTTTCTTAAAAAGAATCCTTGTCTATAAGCTTAAATTAAGGATATTACTCTAGACATCCACATCTGTAAAACAGGGAGAAATTATTATATAAATGTTACATATAATGTGCTCCATACACATTTATATCCCTACCCCGACAGCCCAAGATCACAACATTGTATTAACTTTAACTTGCTTCTTTCTAGCCTTTCTTACCTTGTTACAAAAAGAGCTTGAATATGCTACAGCTAAGAAAAACTAATTTCTCACTTTAACATATTTAGTCTATGCAATGACATTGATAAGACTCCTCCACCTCACACTTAAAATATCCCTGACTGCACCCTATACAAAATTGCTTTAGAATATAATAAAGGACCAGCTTATTATGCACTCACCTTGACAGCAAACCTTTGCCGCCCCCCACTCCACCTTAGTAATGCTTGCTAACCCTAACCTTGCCCTAAATCTAATCATACACCTCACTTTAAGAAAAATAAAAATAAATTAATAAAATTCTATAACACTACCACTACACACAAGACAGCTCGGGGGGGGGACAGACAACACTAAATATATTCTGTTACCTATGTGAAGGCTGCCAGCCTAGCCAGAGAGAATTTTGGAGATAATTCCATTATCTGTAAATATTAATGTAAACCACAGGCTTGTTGTCTTAAATGGTAAAAATAGTATTACATGTGGAATTGAAAAAAATGTAACAGTGCACTCTACTGACCACGTAAAGCAAGTTGTCACCCTTTGATGTTAAAACTCAAAGTCAGTAAGTCTAGAGGGAGGCATACTGCTTATTGTAAGGCCAGAGTTAATGGCCAGAAATTGCATGCATAAATGTCCTTTATTGCTCTGGTTTCTGCCCAGAGGTGAAGAATGTAAATGTAGTTCCTGTTAGCCTGGGAACCCATGGAAGTTTAAGGAATGATGTAATGTGAACCAGGAATGTGATTTTAAAAACAAAGAGAATCAGAGAGCATTAATCATTTTTGTCTTGACCATCCAACTCATCAGCACTGTCTTGCTCTATATGCAAGTTATCTTAGACTTGTGTTTTCTCTTAAAGGAGTACAACAGGTTTCTCTAATGTATTCCTCAACTTCATGGCCCTTCTCCTCCCTATTTACATTGTCCTCTGTAAAGCAACAACAATAAAGCATTTACAATTTTTATAATTCTCCTTACTTCTGTAACAGAAGCTTACCTTCTCATACTGTGATGGTTTCACTTACAAAATAATTCTCTCACATTTGAATAAAGCTTGCTGGAGTCCCCCAATTACTGACATCATCGAGGCCAAGCGGTGCAGGCACTTTTTTTTTTAATCAGTTCCCTCCCCCAAAGTGACATCACCACAGCCGTCATCTGATTCTAACTAAAATAATGAGACCCACCCATTCTGTGATGTCATGGCTCTCTTGTCCTTCCCCCAGCCTGAGTGCTGTTCATTTTATTCAGTAGTAGTGTAGTAACACCAATGTTTGGAAACACAGAAATTTGGTATGCATACTTGTACATTCTGCACAGCAAATGATGCTTAGATGGTTTATCACTTGCATACTTCTCTGTTGTATTTGCACCAGTACTGCTAGTGTGCAGTGCAGGAATAGAAAGATTAAAACATTATCCTGGAATCAGAGGTGGCAGTGCAACATATTCATAGTGGCTTAACATGAGAGTAGCTCTAAGCAAGCACCATGTGAAACCTGAACAAGCACCTAGAATTATTCAGTGCAGCTTCCACACCTTAAGTCTGAAAATGAATTCACATACTCACATGAACAGGAGTAGCTGCATATTGATGGCTAAAGGTGTATGGGCATGTTGGGTGGTTACTAGACTGCAAAACTGGTATGTAATGGTGGAGATATTTGGAAGGCATGAGCAAACACACCAGTATATTAAAGCTATAGCACCAATTGAACTGGAGGCTGGCAAATAGATTTAGTAAGGGATTTTGTCCATGCACAAATATTTCAACAGTGATTCTTTGCAGTGGCATCCATTATCTGATTCAAGGTAAGTTAACCTTGATGTCCTTTATTTAAAAAAAAATCAATAAAAAATTTACTTTGTTATAAGTGACTTCTGGACGCAAGAAAAAGGAAGGGGAAAATATAGCAATGTGGTTTGTATGTACAAAGACAAATCCAGGGACACTGCAAAAGGTTTTTTTTTTTTTTGCAAACCAACCAGTGGAGTAAAAACATATGAAGGCAAACACTGCATACCAACACACTTTGCACATGTAAATCTCAATTTTTAACAAGATGGAAGCATGAGGTGATACCTTAACATTTAAATTAATAAAGATCTAAATTGGTTAATAGTATAAATGTTTTAGTCTTTAGCTCCTTGGTGCAAGACCTTACTGGATGTGATTTCAGTCAAGTAAGGCCATGGCATAGTGCAGCAAAAAAATGTCCCCTCTAACAAAGGAAATGCTAGAGCAAAGATTAAATTACATGAGTCAAGCACCCTGCTGAGATCTGCCAAACAATGGAATTACCAGGTCAAATTACCCTCAGGACTTTGACAGCTAGGGAAGCTAAGTGTTATGGGGGAGGGGAGAAGTAAATGGACTGGAATTCATTGTCTCACAAATTAGTGCCATTTAAACTAAATTAGAAAAAAAGGCAGCAGTAAACAGCACTTTGAGTGAGTTCGGTGGCATTTGCACTGTTTCTGTTTTAAGTAGTCATCCAGCAGCGGGGAATGTTACTTACACTGTTCTATTTTACTCAGTACTTTGTACGCATGCAACATCTATGAAATGACTGGAACTTTAGGCAAACGGAGGCCTGCATGATGTAACATTTTTGAGCCAAACAATGATTTCTGGGATACTGGATGGCAACCTGATTTATCCAAACCACGTCAATATGCCAGCCTCCAGGTGGTCAGAGTCCGGAATTACATATAAAAATATTTAAAATCCTGTAAATAATCCCAGAGTGCTGTTAAAGTGTAGGAAACATAATGCCATGATGTTTTAAACATGTTTTTTGAGTCTGTGGGTACGGTACTCCTTTAAAAATAGCTAGAAACTAGAAAGATTAGACTAAGTGTTTTTCTGTGATGTCAGAACTGTACTAATTATTTTAAGTATTTCTCTGAGATCTCTGAACTCTTGACTAGCACTCTGTAGTAAAAAGTATTGTGTTGTGTTTTGACTATATGTTATTAAATATTTTTAAACCCTTTCAACTGTGGCTGTTTTTGTATAGATAATTTAAACTCTTTAGAGTACTTGCATGCCTTTGGTAAAATTGTACAAAGCCACTCTAATATCTTTAGCCGTAGGCTATATTACCAATTGGATAATAATATTGCACAGTAATAATTGGACACCCTTTTGAGGGTCTTTGAGTGGCTGATAAATATTAGTGGGAGGTGGCAGCTAGTACTACCGTACAATCTGGGAAAAAGGGGCACAGCTAGATAACCTGTGCCAGCCTTTCCCAGGAGTGTCTGTGTGGTTGTATAAACTTTTCTCAAAGTGTGTGTGTGTGTGTGTGTGTGTGTGTGTGTGTGTGTGTGTGTGTGTGTGTGTGTGTGTGTGTGTGTGAGCTACTTGGGCAGGAACATGAAGCACTGGTTGGACAGAGAGGGTGCTGGAGGTTTTAGCTTGCCCACTAGGCTGAGATCTGGACCCTATAACTGTGCCAGTGGGGAGTCTTATTGGGTACCTGGAGAGCAAGGGAGCGACCAGCCCCGGTCTGACTGTGATCTCTGTGTGCTCTTAAGGGAAATTGCACTTTACTGTGTGTATCCTTCCCTCCTATATGAGACACCCCTCACTGGTGTTAGTGGTGAGGATTGAGGCTCATTGATCGCTGGGCCAGGGCACGGGCATCACATATTAATTATTTGGCAGTGGTGGGATATCCACATCACATATTAATTGGTGGCAAATTCTAATTGGCTTGTAGTGGTGTGGGTAGTGTGAATTCCTGTAGCTGCTGTACAGTGAGCTCTGAAGGTGTTTGTACTCTAAATCAGCCATGCAGTGAATACTCAGCGTTCAAATCAGAACTGTTTTATTTCTTTTGTTAGCTTAGTTAGTCAGGGTGAGCAAGCAGCATGTCAGCAGAGGAGTATGGAAAGCTGACAAGGAGCCAGCTGGCTGAGATGTGCCAGGCTAGGGGACTGGTGCATGGAAACCTGGCAAAGGCAGACCTGACTGCAATCTTGGTTACAGTTGCATCAGAAAACAGCAACCAGGAGGACAACCACACTGGCAGTGGAGATATAATACCCATGGAGAATGGACAGCTCAATCTTTCTGCAGAGGACTTAAAAATCCATCTGGAGCTAAAGAGACTTGAGCTGGAGGCCACACATTTGGAGACAGAAGCAGCTGAGAGACTGAGGAGTGTACAGGCTGAAGAGAATGGGAAACTGCTATGCCTGGAAGCCGAGGGAAAAGGAGTGGCAGAGAAAGCAGGAAAGGGAAATGCTGACTCTTCGCTAGAGTCATGGAGGTAATGGGGACCCCAGAAGCACAAAAGATCAGTAAATTTCTTCCGCAGTTTAAAGAGGGGGATAATTTTGATCATTTCATTCATATGTTTGAGATGGTATGCAAAAAGTATAGTGTTGATCAAAGGCTCTGGGTACGGTTCCAGACCCCCTTACTCCATGGTAAAGCTGTAACTGTTTTGTCAAAAATGTCTGACTTTGCATGTTTTGATTATACTGCTGTTAAAAATCATTTGTTAGAATTGTTTAAACTAACACCTGAAACGTATAGGAAAAAGTTTTGTGAGCATAGATGCAAGGCAGATGAAAGTGTGTGTGACTCTGTGGCTGAACCGAGCACTTATTTCCATAGGTGGGTGAGTGGATGTCAGGTCACCACTTCTGAAGGGCTGGCAGACCTTGTGGTGAGGGAAGAAGCCCTTAGCACTTTGCCTGAGGACATGAGGATCTGGTTAGCTGAGAGACAATGTGCTACTTCAGATGAGTTGGGGAAGAAGGGAGACCTGTACCTGGCAAGCAGGGCAGCCCTGCACAGGAAAGGGACCCCCAGTACTGCTCATGGATCTAATGGAACCCAGGGTGGGCAGCACAGACTGCCCCAACAGAATCTGCCAGTAGCAGGGGAAGCCACTAGTCCAGGTACACATCCAGGAGCTAGGGTTAAATGTTTTGAATGCAACCAGTGGGGCCATGTGGCATACAGGTATCCACGGAGGCAAGGTGGGGAACAAAAGTTGAGGAAGCCAGTAAGTGGGAAAGACAAAATGCCAACAGTAGGTTGTCTTGCGACAACAGGGATACCGAACTACCATCCTACAGATGTCCTGATAGGGAAGGATTTGGATGAGGCAATACCATGTGCTTATGCAGTTACACGCAGTCAGGCTAGGAGACAAGTATGTGGGTCTGGTAGCCTGGGGAAGACTCAGATAGACTGCATACTTGCAGCCAAGTCTGGTGAGGTGGTTACTTCAGGGAGGGAGCTACCCTGTAGCAGTGAGACTGAAGGTGAGCCACAGCTGCCTGGGGGTACTGATGGTCCCTTGGACAGAGTAACTGCAAAGGTAGAGGTGAGTACGAGTACCCAGGCTGACAGTGAGGCACCCCTGTCAGAGGATGCCAGACTTCCTGTGGAAAGTGAGCGGGGAAGGGTTACAAGGAGAAAGTTGAGACAGGCTCACCTCTCAGACCCTACATTGCAAGGCCTGAGGCAGGTAGCTAGGGAGGCACCTGATTCTCAAGGAAAGGGGGAATCTGTATCCTGGGACAAAGGGTTACTGTACAGAGAGTGGACCCCTGAGGGATGGCTAGAAGGTGAGAGAGTAAAGCAGTTGGTAGTGTCTAGAGCCTACCATCTGGCGCTTCTAGCCATAACCCATGAAATTCCTTTTGCAGGTCATATGGGCATAAAACGTACAAAGAAGCGTATTATGCAGAGCTTCTATTGGCTTGGAATTTCCAGAGATGTAACAGGGTACTGCAGGACCTGTGAGCAGTGCCAAAAGGTAGGCAAGGCAGGAGACAAGGTGAGAGCCCCTTTGATGCCTTTGCCTGTGATTGAGGAGCCATTTCAAAGGGTAGCTATGGATATTGTGGGTCCTCTGAGAGCCCCAAGTTCCACAGGGAAAAAGTATATCCTAGTGGTAGTGGATTATGTTACACAATACCCTGAGGCAGTGGCTTTGTCCTCCATTGAGGCAGAGAAGATGGCAAATGTTTTGTTAAAGATTTTCAGCAGGGTAGGTTTCCCAAAAGAAATACTGACTGACAGAGGTGCCAATTTCATGTCAGACCTGCTGGCTTGTCTTTGGAAGTCCTGTGGGGTGAAGCACATGAAGACCACCCCCTACCATCCCAAGACTAATGGTCTTGTTGAGAAGTTAAACTCTATGATCAAGTCCATGCTACGGCCATTTGCAGATCAGTTTAAGAGGGAGTGGGACACATATTTGCCCCATCTGTTGTTTGCTTATAGAGAAGTTCCCCAAGAATCCACAGGTTTTTCACCCTTTGAGTTGCTGTACGGGCATAGGGTGGTGGGACCTCTAGATTTAATTTGAGATGAGTGGGAAGGTGAGTGCGAGTCTCACAAGGGGTCTGTTGTGGCATACGTCCTACACCTCAGGACAAGCCTCAGGAAACTGATGGGCTTGGCCCAGGAGAACCTGGCAGAAGCCCAACAACAGAAAAAGGTGTGATATGACAGGAATGCTCAAGCTAGAGAGTATGCTGTGGGGCAGCAGGTAATGGTTCTCATTCCTGTCAGACACAACAAGCTGCAAGCAGCTTCAGAGGGACCCTACAAGGTGGTAAGAAAGGTAAATGATGTTAATTACATGGTGGAACTGCTAGGCAAAAGGCAGGGGCACAAACTGTACCATGATGAAACCTTACCATGATAGGGAGGCTCTTGTGTTGTGCATTTGCAGTGGAGTGCAGGAGGAGTCTGAGGGAGATCCAGGGACTGATCTCCTCAGTGAGGCTCGGGCTGACACCTCAGTGGAAGAGGTAGCAATGTCCCAGCAGCTATCTCCTACCCAGGTTTGAGAAATTTGAGAAATGTTATCTGGGGACATGTTCACTGGGAAACCAGGGTGCACCCACCTGGGGCAGCACCAGGTGGACATAGGACCCCAAAGGCCTATTAGGTAGGTCCCTTATAGAGTGCCTGAGAGAGTCGGACTCTGACAGAGGAGGTACAGGAGATGTTGGAACCAGGGGTGATTCAAGAGTCCAACAGTCCCTGGGCCTCCCCAGTGATGCTGGTGCCAAAGAGGGATGACAGCACCAGGTTCTGTGTGGACTACAGGAAATTAAATAGTCACAGAGAGTCAGATGCTTACCCCATACCTAGGACAGACGAGGCCCTAGAGCAGCTGGGTGGGGCTAAGTATCTTACAACCACTGATCTTACCAAGGGTTACTGGCAGGTGCCCTTGACTTCCAGTGCTAGAGGGAAGTCAGCCTTTGTGACTCCTTTTGGCTTGTACAAGTTCACAAAAATGCCCTTTGGGATGAAGAATGCCCCAGCAACTTTCCAGAGGCTGGTAGATCATATCCTAGTAAAAGCAGGAGGGTTTGGCCTTGCTTACCTAGATGATATTACTATCTACAGACATTTCTGACCAGAGCACCTTCAGCAAGTCAGGGAGGTGCCGAGCAGACTACAGAGGGCAGGGTTGACCATTAAGCTGAGCAAATGTCAGGTGGATATGGCAGAGGTCTCCTACCTAGAACATAGACTGGGGAGTGGTAAGATAAGGCCAGAACCTGCCAAAGTGGAAGCCATTCAGGTATGGCCTGCACCTGTTACTAAAAAGCAGGTGAGGGCATTCTTAGGGACAGCAGGGTACTACAGAAAGTTTGTCCCCAGTTATAGTACCATAGCTGCTCCCCTCACAGACCTGACAAGGAAGAAAAGAGCCAGCCAGCAAAAGGCCATGTTGATACGATGGAGCCTAGGGTCGCAAGCATATATGTCAGTGGAGCACCACAGTGGGATTAGCAATGCCAATGCAGATGGGCTCTCAAGACAGGGAATGGGGTAAGGTATACTCAGGTAGACCTAACCCTCTCAAGCAGCGTTTCTTAAGGGTCACTTGAAAAACTAGCTTGAGTTCTCCGGGGGGGTGTGAAGGCTGCCATCCTAACCAGTCAGAATTTTGGAGATAATTCCGTTATCTGTAAATATTAATATAAACCACAGGCTTGTTGTCTTAAATGGTAAAAATAGTGTTACATGTGGAACTGAAAAAAAAATGTAACAACAGTGTACTCTACTGACCAAGTTAAAGCATGTTGTGACCCTCTGATGTTAAAACTCGGAGTCAGTAAGCCTAGAGGGAGGCATCCTGCCTATTGCTGTAAGGCCAGAGTTAATGGCCAGAACTTGCATGCATAAATGTCCTTTATTGCTCTGGTTTCTGCCCAGAAATGAAGAATGTAAATGTAGTTCCTGTTAGCCTAGGAACCCCAGGGAAGTGTGGAGAATGATGTAATGTGAACCAGGAATGTGATTTTAAAAACAGAGAGAATCAGAGAGCATTAAGCATTTTTGTCTTGACCATCCAACTCATCAGCACTGTCTTGCTCTATATATATAAGTTTATCTTAGACTTGTGCTTTCTCTTAGAAATAGCTAGAAACTAGACAGATTAGACTAAATGTGATGTCAGAACTGTACTACTGAATTATATTAAGTATTTCTCTGTGATCTCTAAACTATTGACTAGCAATGTGTAGTAAAAAGTATTGTCTTGTGTTTTGACTATTTGTTATTAAAAATTGTAAACCTTTTCAACTGTGGCTATTTTTGTAGAGATAATTTAAGCTCTTTAGAGTAGTTGCATGCCTTTGGTAACATTGTACAAAGCCACTCTAATAGCTTTAGCCCTGGGCTATACTACCAATTGGATAATAATATTGCACAGTAATAATTGGGCACACTTTTAAGGGCCTTTGAGTGGCTGACAAATATTAGTGGGTGGTGGCAGCTGGTACTACTGTATAGTCTGGGGAAAAAGGGGCACAGCTGGAGAACCTGTGCCAGCCTTTCCCAGGAGTGTCTGCATGGTTGTATAAACTCTTCTCAAAGTGTGTGTGTGTGTGTATTTGTGTATGTGTCAGCTACTTGGGCAGGGACACGAAGCACTGATTGGACAGAGAGGATGCTGGAGGTTTTAGCTTGTCCACTAAGCTGAGATCTGGACCCGAGAGCTGTGCCAGTAGGAAGTCTTACTGGGGACCTGGAGAGCAAGGGAGCGACCAGCCCCGGACTGACTGTGATCTCTGTGTGCTCTTAAGGAAAATTGCACTTTACTTTGTGTATTTGTTATCCTTCCCTCCTATACGAGACGCCTCTCACTGGTGTTAGTAATGAGGATTGAGGCTCCTTGATTGCTGGGCCAGGGCACGGGCATCATAACCTAATCCTTATTCTAACCTTAGCACACACATATACCTCACAAACAAACTCCCAAGCTTGCCAAAAATCTACTTACTTTTGTCACCCAGCCCAGAAATTGCTCAATCACTCATTCTCACAAACAGCTATACAGCTCACTTTGTCAATTAAGTGAATGTTCAACCAAGTGAATTGCAACCAGACACACACACACACATATTTTATATATCATATTGTGTATGCAAAACCATGGAAAGAATTATCACGGACATGATAAATGATGACACAAGAAACCTCCGAACACTGGACTCAACCCACTCTGGTTTCATCAAGGTCAGGTCATGTCTACTCAACCTGGTGGACTTACTTGAGAAGGTCACCAAAGCAATGGATGAGGGCAAAACAGTTCACACTGCCTACCTTGACTTGGGCAAGGCATTTGACACAATACTCCAATCAGCATTGTTCTCAAACTCAAGAGGTTAGGTTACAAAACCTTATGTCATCCAGTGGATAGCCAGCTGGCTCACAGACAAGACTCAGGAAGTTAGAATTGGGGAGTCCAGCTCTATAAAAAGGCCAGTTACAGGAAGGATCCCTCAGGAATCGCTCAAGGGACTGCTCCTTCTTGGCATTTACTTCTCTGAAGTCAAGGCCGATGTCAAGGGCCTCTGGCTGACCAAGTTTGAAGACGACTTCAAATTAGGGGCATTCACAGAATCCACCACCAACACTAATGTTCTCCAGGAAGGGCTTACACAGAGAAATAACTTGTGTTACAGTCATGGACTAAAACTAAACACCAAGAAATACATAACAGAATCTTTGGGGAGTCATCCATCCATGGTACCCATCATACTGACAACACACCCTTAAGAGTCCCAGTAGTAAGGGATTTGGGGACACAGACAGACAGTAATCTAGCCTTTGACCATCACTTGTCTACAGCAGTGAAGAAACCATTCTATTTTGTGCAACTTATTAACAAAGCTATGGCATCTCGGTCAAGGAGGTAATTGTTCCACTATATTCAGCATTCATCAGACTGATCACTGAGTACAATGCCCCATTTGGAATGTACCTACACAAGCATACCCAACAACTGGAATGTCTACAGACGTTCCTCAGTAAAGGAATACAGGGTGTAAGTAACATGCCCTATACAGACCTCCTCAAAGCCTTATTCCAGTGTTCTGTCTCCTACAGGCTGCTGAGGGGAGATTTATGCCTGGCATACAGAGCATTGTTGAACTCCACTCTGATGGACCTCCCGCACATCCACAAAACAAACAACACCAGAATTACCCAGTCTAAAGACTTACACCTTGCCTGTGATATAAATATGGGACCTGCTAGACAGACAGGTATGTATCCCACAGACTACCCTTTCTCTGGAGCAGGCTCCATCAATGGCTCAGCACCTATATCTCTAATGGACACCATCAGCCGGTAAATGGTTTATCTCTCAGGCTCTTGCTTGCAAATGTTTCATCTCCCAAGCCCCAACTTACACTTATCAAGGGTACCAGAACTTGTTGCAAAGTTGGGATACATGGCTAGGCTTAAAAAGGCTATAGTGGTGGTCAGCCTAGTACACACCTATGAACCTATATATAAATTAATAAAAATGGAGAATGTTCTAAAAGGCTATGTAGCAATGAATGCTAATGAACTAACTTCAGGAAGTTGCAGTCATGTAGAGCACCTTCTTCTAGAAAGTTATCTAGTAAAGACCCTGTACTGCATACAGTGCTGAATTACACTCTAAAATCATGAAAAGATAACTTTAAGCACCTTTCTGATGCAAGGAAAGAAAAGTGCTTAATAAAGTTTTGGTAAGCACCCTTAGTGCGGTTAAGTTCTAGTTTCACTCTAGAGCATAACATCATCACAGAACAGTGTCTTAAGCAGAAAAGCTGCACAACACTCTGCTGCACTTCTTCTACACCTAGTAGTACATGCAGCTGATAAATCTCTAACCACGGCAAATAATTATTATTCCCTCTACCATAACTACTTAGTGTGTGTGTTCTTGACACACATGTCATGATTCACTTCTCAAGCTTAACTTCGTTCCACTCTCAAGGTGAATTTATTGACATTCACGTCTCAAAACATATCATAATCCTCTATACTGAGGTTAGTTGCCATCCCGAGTGACTGCGTTACTTGCTCAACATCTTGATAAACCCACGGATACTACAAATTCCACACACTGGCAGGTATCTATTACCAAGAGGAACAGGACATGCCTTTTAATTTCTCTGAAGGGCAGTGATCTTGTATTGTATAGTTATTTATATGAAATAATGTGTGTCAGTGTGTGTGTGGGGGGGTATGGAGTGAGATGCAGCTTGCAGTTTTGCCTCCCACAAGAAAAAAATAGTCTGGTAGTTAAACACGTAATATTGATTTCTGATTACAACCATGGTTTAGAATTCTGATGAACCATATATATTTGTACTAATCCATGACTAAGGACTATATCAATCTACTTCAAGTTGCTTATTTAAGAAGTCCTGGAGTTGGACAAAAGCGGTTAACCTGTATTTTAATAAATGGATTGTACATTACCTCTTGGCTGAATACCATGGAGTAATTTGGTTATTTGTTTTTATATACACGGGAGGCACACCACCTTTATTTCTTTATTTTACCCAAAGACAACTCTTCATATATTTAATGTGTAGATATAGTTTCCCAGGCTGATCTTAAAACATGCATTTATTTGAGTAATGTCCTTGCCAAATAAATAGTATCTTAAAGGGCCAATTCCACTGGGAAATGATATGCAACATGATCATGAATGCAACGTTATGTCTGACTACAGTGAATCAGGGAAAAGGCAGACTTTGTTTTAGTTAATTTCTAGGCTATATGTGCTACTCTGAGATTTTCTGGGCAACTAGGGTATTTTCAATAGACAGCCAACTGGCACAGTTCTTGTCTGTAATGCATATCAACCACCTAGAAAATCAATTAAACATGATCATCTTACCCCTCTCTCCTTCCAGTCTGGGAAAAGTTCTTCCAGTGCTCGTGGTTCCAGGCATGCTCCAGAGAGTGTATGTGCTCCAATCTGTGCAGCTTTTTCCACCACACACACTCGCAACTCTTTACTTTGTTCATTAGCCAACTGTTTGAGACGGATGGCTGCTGACAAGCCAGCTGGTCCTGCTCCAACTATTACTACATCAGCTTCATCTACAAATCTCTCCATGTTCACTCCTTTAATAAAACAAAGGAGGAATTAAGGAAGAAAAGGTGACAGGCTGCAAATCTACAGTTGTGCTTTACAGAACCTTGACTTGAATACAGCACAAAAGGACATAACCTAGTGCTGGATAAACCACTTTACCTTGATACAATCATTAAAGACACATATAATTTTCCAACAGTTACAGTTTTTGTTTTATTTCAGTTTTAGACAGGCCAAGCCTTTACTGCAGTAATAAAATGTTCAGCTATGACACACAAAACCTGGGTTCAGAAACAAGTCTGCAAGTCAGAAAGGAAGGTAAAGGAGACTGAATGAACCTTTCACAGTGGATGAAGGGAGAAATCCATTATCTGGTAATATATCAAAAGCTAACAATGATCACAGGATCCCGGACAGATCAAGGACAGGAAATTGTTTGCCCAATAATATTATAGGAACCTATTGGACACCAGCTATATCCACTACAGGACCTTCCTGATTAAACTCCCAAGATACAAAAATCAATAAAAGTACAATCCTTATGCGGGACTTTAATTACCCTAACACTGAATGGGTAAATATTCATAATAAAGTAAATATGCCCAAATATTAATTGCATACAGTAAAGTAATTCTGAATAAAAAGAATGAAATATGTCCCAAATATTAATTGCCTACAGTAATTCTGAAAAAGCAATATGAATTCCAACTAAATACAATGATATCTTAGATACAGTAATGACAAACCTGTGATAATGAAACATCCTTTGTAGTTAACACTGATTATGAAAACATCATCTTTAACAGTTAAAGAAAATAAAGACATAACAAAAAAGTTGCCCTTCCTAGACATTATCTGTGGAGGCTAAGATACAATAAATGTCACACCTGTGAAAACATATTGAAAGAATAGTGTCAGTAGTCCCCCCCCCCCCCAAATCTGCTTAGGATATTAACAGTTATGTAGTACTATTAGCGCCTGTATTGGTAAGACACAAATATACAGCTAAATAATAAAAGGGAAAATGGTGAATGTAATATGTTATCAATAAACAACAAAGTGATCATCTACATGAAGGACAAATGTACCTTCAGAAAACTTTTGTGCAACTGACATACTTTTTTATTGTAAAGTCAGACAGATGAATCTCTTAAATAATTACAAATGCAACTACTGCAACAAAGTAAAACTAAAATCTTAAGTTCCATGGAACCGACAACATACATAGTGGTTTCCTACAAAAGGATTAAAGAAAACCTACCACCATGTATATCAATCATACCAAAACAAAATAAAAGCATATGGATACATCCCTGAGTTATGGTGACATGCAGTAGTGGTACAATTTCACAAGGCGGAGTTGGTGGGATTCATAAAAGCCCGAAACAATTTTTACGTGTCACAAGTTTTACTAAAAAGGTTATCATTATACCATTACAATCCATGCAGTCCTGATGCATTCTGCACTTATATATTTGTTTATTTATAATTTACTGACATTTGTTTATCAGGAAAGTCCACTGAGCTAAATATAGCCCATTTTCAGTGGAGGCCTGGGGAGAAAAGCTCTGATGTACAAATACAACAAGGTCATTACATTTTTCCTATACTGGATACTTCTACTGGATTCACCAGTAGCCAGGCGCATGAAACCTCTTAACCTAAACTTACATGTTTTTATTGCAGGGTGGCTCAGCCAAATACTGGAGTTACAATCTCTTTTTTTATATCTATATTTCTTATTTAAAAGAGCTCATTCTTTATTATAATTCAATTTTCCACTTCTTCTCCCATAATGCTAAGTCTTCATGCATTATAAGCCTTTCCGGTTCCCTATTAAAACCGCGAAGGTCCACTTACCTGAATACGGAAACGTCGACACGTATTCATCGAACCGTGAAAACACCGATCATCCTGAAGCGCAAAATCCAAAATGTTGAATCATCATGGTTGGCCCTTCTGCGGTATAGCTCCTTAAGGTAAGTAGTGTGCGATAGTTACGGACCTTAGGGTTAGGGTGCGGGTTAAGGTAAGTGCATACATGGTAGTATATGCAAGATTTACTTTAGGGTTAGAAGTAGGGTTTTGGTTCGTGTATGTATGTGGTTTATTTATTTTGTTTGGGTAGGTAGTATGTAGCGGGTGGTGGGGTTGGACAACTATGACGGTTCGAGATTTTGAATTTCGCGGTTTAGGGAGTTCGGTGTATTTGCGGTTCGCGTAATATGTGTCGATGTTTACATATTCACTGAATAGGACTTTCACGGTTCTAATATAGACCCACCTTTCCTTCCACTAGCGACAACACCTTGTGAAATATACACAACAATCTGACCAGTTAAGGCTAATATATATAACTCAAGCAGAAGGTTATAAATCAAAGTGGAAAAGGATGATGATGAAATTGGGGGTGGGGTGAGAAATAGATTGTAAAACTTTGGATGCAGGTCCTTAAAGAGAATAAAAACAGCCATACAGAATATTATATTTATAAAGTAGAAAAATGTATTCGTAATATGTCATCCAACATGAGAATAGAGAATTACTTTACCAATACTGATGACTGCATGAAAAACTGATTGTATTAGTAAACGGATAGTCAGTGCTTTGACTTGCCCTTCTGGTATTATGTACACAGGAGAAACTAAAAGACATTCAGACTCAGAGACTACAAGCACACATGAATGACATTACTAGGGGTTGTACAAATAGTACTGTTGCAGCACATTTTATACAGTGTCATGTAGGTCATTCATCTAGTTTAAAAGCTTCTGTTTTTTAATGCAAGTTTATCCTTATAATCCTTCTGACAGAAAACTTGAACATAGTTTAGAATAAAAGAGAACACTATTAATCATGATACATGAAACTGCTGCACCTTGGGGTTTAAACCTAAAATTCAATACCAACAATTTTTTTCTGTGACCTTCCCTTAGGTTTGCTTGCCTTAATGCTTTATGCATTTTTTCATGTTTATTACCAATTTTTGCTAACTGAATTCATCTTTTGCTTGGTTAATTATTCAACTGATTTATGCTGGTTCTACTTGATGCTTGCGTTTTTGGGTAACCTGTTAGCATCACTCAGCAAAGACTGGCAACAACACCATTTGAAACAGAGTGTATTTACTGACTTCCAGTCTCATCCAAACCAGACAAGTATTTTACTTTGCTGCACTGCACTTGGCCCTGACATTTTACAGTGTCATTTGTTGAGGTTTCTGAACTTTTTAGCTTCTTTCATTCAGTGAGCTAAAATTTGGAAAAGTTTGGGTTGCACTCTAGTGGGAGTAGAGGGCTTCCTAGTCTCTTCTGTGCTTAAAATTCAGTGAAGAAACCTAGGAGGGCATTTTGCTTTGTGCGTTGATTTTCTCTACCTATATAAAGTTGTCACTTTTGCCTGATACTAAGCTGTTGGCAGTGCATTGTGTAGACACAAGTACTTAAAATCTTAGTTTTCCGTACAAAACCAACCTTTAAACTTTCTTTAGTACTTAGTTGCACAATGACCACCTGGTATGCACTTAGAAGAGTACTAACCCACATGTTTAGACCTACATTGTAGTCTTTGTCTGTACAACACACAAGCATCTCAACTGTAAACCTCTCCTGTATCCCCACCCTTTGTGAATCACACAACAAATATCTGGAACCATGGATATGCACTTTCCTACTATCTCTGTAGACAGCTTGGGAGGAAATTTGCATCCTTAGATAATGTAGTGATTGTCTCACGTATACTAACAAACACATAATTCTTAAGCAGAATTACATAGTAAGTGTGAGAAGTTACACAACATTACTTGAGGAGGCATGGCTCTCACTTACAGACACTATTAATACCAAACAGGTTGTCAGAAGCAGACAGTATCACATTACACCTGCCATACAAAGTACACACCAGACACACAGACCCACATATGCTGCAGCTGTTAAATGCAATCTACCCAAGGATCAAGGGGCATGTAAACATAGCAACAAGTACTCTCAGCAACCTTGAAAACATTCACTCAAGCAGCACCCATCACCAATCATGCACCAATAACCCATGGTATCTCAACTTGTAAGCCCATAAAACAAACCTTCACACAACCAAACATCCCACTTATAGAACATTCCATTGCGACACACTCACCAGGCTAAACAAAGAGAGGGTCATGGTCAGCTGCCTTTTGGAAGCCAGGATTCACCACTTAATGCGTCCTTGTACGATAAGTACATATATAACTCAGTCATACTGCATGTGGGAATAAACGACCTGAGGCATGCCTCCCTGAACTATACGAAGATAGACATGATGAAGCTCTCAGAATATGCATCTGAGACAAGTATGCAACTGGCCTTGAGCAGCATTTTATTTTCACCTTGAATTGCACTACAATATGTATAAAAATGATCGACTAACAATTGGTTTAGCTTCTGATGTCATTTGAAGGGGGTATAGTACATATCTACCTGGCAGAACATGGTAGACAGTCCTAACTGCTTTGCTAGGGATGGCCTGCACCATAGGCTTTCAGATATTGGCAAAAACCTTATCCAACCCCATAATGCCTTTTTTGGCAAAACCAGTCTACAGAAGCTCCCAACATAGTAAAATAAGAAGTTATGTACCTACCATAACGTTCCATGTTAGTTGTCTTCTCGCCTTCTTTCTTGCTGGATGGGTTCGGAGCCGATCCTCGGCTCCGACTCGGCACTTGCTAAGCTCGAGACCAGCTCGAGGCAACCCTATATCCCATGATGCAAGGCGGAGACTACCCAGATCTCGTTTGGTAGCTAAGGAAATTAGGAATATATTCTTCCAACTGTAAAGGAGGAAGAAAAGTAACAATACTAAAAATGACAATCATAATCATCATAACCCTCTGAAAAGGATCAACCTAGTCTAGTGACACTAGAAGCTGATTAGCTAGAAAAAAGGGATAAAGCCTCTTAAGAGAAGAGGCATAATCTTCTCGGTCTGACCAGGCTAGGGGGATGGAGGGCGGGACGCAAGAAAGAAGGGGAGAGAAGACAACTAACATGGAACGTTATGGTAGGTACATAACTTCTTAATGTTAAGTTGTCAATCTTGCCTTCATTCTTGCTGGATGGGACCGCGTCCCTAGCACCTCTATCCTGGGTGGCTCAATGGAACAGACTCTTGAGAACGGTGGAACCAAAATTCGCTCTGGCCAAGTCTAATTTGTAATGTGAAACAAAGGTATGAGGAGAGGCCCATGTGGCTGCTGCACAAATAGTGTCTATTGGAAGTCTAGCCTGAAAAGCTGTAGATGTAGCTAGAGCTCTGGTAGAATGGGCTTTTGGCCTAGAAATCAACTCTTTGCCTCTGAGCTGATAAATGTAAGTAATCACAGAAGACAGCCATCTAGATAAAGTCACCTTGGAAACTGGAAGACCTTTTCTGTTCTCTGCATAGGATAGAAACAGTTGATAAGATTTCCTAAAATGTTTAGTTTTGTCTAGCTAATATCTGAGCTGGCGGTGAACATCAAGACAATGTAACTTTTGTTCCACTCTATCAGAATAATTTGGGAAAAACACTGGAAGATCAATGGATTGATTTAGGTTCATCTGCGATGCCACTTTGGGTAAGAAAGACGGATTAGTCCTTAGAGATACCCTGTCTTTGTGGAAAATTAAGTAGGGAGGACGAATGCAGAGAGCATGAAGCTCAGATACTCTCCTGGCAGAAGTAATGGCGACTAGAAAGAGTGTCTTCCAAGAAAGAAATTTCAATGAACAGGCAGCCGCAGGTTCGAAAGGTGGAAGAATCAAGGATGTTAAAATTAAATTTAGATCCCACTGTGGTGGGGGGTCTCTAATCGGAGGTTTAAGTAAAAAGATACCTCGAAGGAATGCCTTGCAAAGTTTGTGTGACATAATGTTGTGGTCCAAAAGGCCTATATGAAAATTCGAAATGGCTGCCAGTTGAACTTTTACTGTGGAGGAAGAGGATCCTGAATGAAAAATCTCAGCTAGGAAGTCCAAGACCGAATGAATTGGAGCAGTATAGGGGTCTATGTTCCTAGCTTTTGCCCAGAAGGAGAAATGTTGCCATTTACTAGTGTAAATCCTTCTGGTAGAAGATTTTAGGGAAGCTACTATGATATCCCGGATGCGATTAGAAATCATAGGAAGCCTGGCTAAGGATGGAAGTGGAGCAACCAAGCAGTGAGGTTGAAAGAAGGTATAGATTGGTGCAGCTGCCCCGACTGGTGGGTCAGAAGATCTGGAACCGGGTCCAGATGCCATGGCTGTACCAAGAGATAACGATGTAGGAACGGAAACCATATCTGTTGAGGCCAATACGGGGCAATGAGAATCAACTTGGCTCTCAAGGCGGTTGCTTTCTGAATTACTTGAGCTATCAGTGGAAAGGGGGGAAAGGCATAAAGAAGTCCTCGGGGCCAATCTTGGGTTAGAGCGTCTCTGGGAGGATGGCCTGGAAGGGGGAAGAGAGAAAAGAAGTCTGGGCATTTGCTGTTTTGAGGTGTAGCAAAAAGGTCGCAGCAAGGAAGGCCCCACTCCTGAAAAATCTCTTCCGTCACTGATTGTTTGTGAGACCACTCATGAGGCATGAGAATAGCTCTGCTCAACCTGTCCCCTATGATGTTGGATTTCCCGGGGATATGCATTGCTATCAGAAACCGCTGAGAAGAGATTGCCCATTGCCAAAGTCTGAGAGCCTCTCGACACAGTGGATAGGACTTGGTTCCGCCCTGTTTGTTGATATACCACACTATGGACATATTGTCCATTTGGACTGCAATAGTTCCCAGGGGAAGAGAGTCGTTGAGGGCTTGCAACTTTAAAAGCACTGCTCTCATCTCTAGGACATTTATGTGCAGATGGTATTCGTAAGGTTGCCAAGTGCCATGGACCATCCTGCCCTGATAATGCCCCCCCACCCGATCAGGGAGGCGTCCGATGTAACCGTGGTGACCGGGGCAGGAGGAACAAAGGGTCTGCCCTGATGGACTTGAGGGGACGATATCCACCAGGTCAGATGCCTTTTGCAAGTTGGAGTGATTATGATCCTGTGACGCATGGGTAGTTTTTGAAAGGACCATTGGGCGAATAGCATCCATTGTAGAAGACGCATGTAAAAACGGGCGAAGGGAAGAAGTGTTATGGCGGCCGCCATAAGACCCAATACTTTCAGAGCAAATCTGGCCTGAATTTTGTAGCTGAGAAGAATCACCTGGACGTGACTTTGAATGTCCAAGATCCTTTGGTCTGTTAACTTTGCTGAAAGTTGTACAGTATCCAATTTTGCGCCTATAAAAGTAATAGATTGATAAGGCGACAAGGCATATTTTTCGAAATTTATAGAAATCTCTAGCCCTCTGCAAATGTGAATGGTGTAATCTCTGGCCTGGAGAAGTTGATGCCTGGTGGCGGCAGTGAGGAGCCAGTCGTCTAGATATGGAAACACCTGGAATCCTTGACATCTCAGGTGAGCCGTAACCGCTGCCATACATTTGGTGAACACTCTGGCGGCTGTAGTGAGTCCAAAGGGCAGGGCCCTGAATTGGAAGTGACTGGTCCCCAGCCGAAAGCGGAGAAATCTTCTGGAGCGCCTGTGAATTTTTATGTGATAGTACGCATCCTGAAGATCTACCGAGCACATCCAATTGTCCTTGCCCAGAAAGGGTAGAATGAACTGAAGCGTGACCATCCGGAATCTTGTTTTCTTTACAAACTTGTTTAGTTTGCTCAGATCTAATATTGGTCTCCAGTCCCCTGTCTTTTTTGGAACTAAAAAGAACCTTGAGTAGATTCCGGATCCTATTTGATCTGCTGGGACTGGCTGGATGGCTCTTTTTGCTAGCAGTCTTGAAATCTCTGGTACTGCTAGTTCCCTTAGACCGTGTGGAACGTCTGGAAGGGTTCCCTTTTGCTGAATTGGGGTTTGAATAAAGGGAATTTTGTAACCCTCGGATATAATTGACTGTGGAAAAATACTGAAGTCAACATATTTTGTATTCTGTATTTAAAGGGTTAAGCAGAAAAATGTTCACTGCGTGCAAACTGAAATGTTCTGGAAAATGTTGATCACTGAGGAATGCAGGAGTTAATCTTAAAACTACTGATAAGAAAGTTAATGGTGCAAGAATAACTGTGGTACTGGCTGGTAAAAACAAGTAATCAAACTATCAATTTTAATGAAAGTCCTCTGTGCTACGTGTATGTACGTGCAGGAGGGTCTATATAAGGAGAACTTAAAGTACAAGTAGCCAGACTGCTGGCATATTACTATCATGTAGCAGATCTCCATGCATGTAAAATAAAGCTGTTTTACTTGCTTACAAGAACTTGGTGTGATTCTTCCAGAATATGTTAGAAGAGTAAAATCTTTCGACATAACTGGCTAACGTTAGGCGGCGGCCTGCACGTGAATCGAACAAAGAGAGGCTGAAAACCTGCGCAGGTGGAGAGAGATCAGGCTCTCCTCGAATGAAAGACCTCCAACTGAAACAGGTTGAAATTAGAGGCCAGTCACTCTTTCCAGATTCAATCCGTGAGGTGGCAGTGAAACAGGGCGGAGGAATCACAAAGGTAAGCAAAAAGAAAAGCTATTTTTTGTTGCTTCTGATCGGAATTTTTTGTCTGAATTTTAAGGGACAAGTCAACGGGGAAATTGAATTGTCTCAAAGTATAAGGGTATATGTGAATAGATTCCATATACAAGAGATCTCAGGAACAGGAATAGTTTCTCGTAAGAGAAATGGGAACAGGAACCAGTTGCCAAAGGCGACAAAACTGAAGATGAAAAGTTTATGTTTGATTTACACCCAAAGAATGTAAAGTATTTAGATAAATGGAAAAAGAACATGGGTTTAGTGGATGTTTAAATAAGTCAGAATGTCAAAATCTAGTAAGATTACTGCAAACAGGCAGGAAATAAGACAAGGAAGCAAAAGAAGGTAGGGATTCCCCAGGCACAGAAATGGCTGGAGGAAGCAAATAAAAACATAAGGAACAAAATTTGAAAAAGGGTGTGGTAATTCAAGTGAAAAAGATGTGTACTTTGTTCAAAAGGAAGATAATGAAACTTCCATAGTCAGTCGTAGTCACCAGAATCCCTCGGCCCCTCCCATCCAGTATCCAGACCCTGCACAGGTTATTGAGGTGCCCCCGACCAGGACCCACCGCAATACCAGGCTTCGTGAGTGTCCCCCCCACGCCACGTATTATATTACAGAGAGAGCCTGCCAACACTCTTGACTTACGCAGCGGAAGTATTAGGAGAGAAGGGGACTGGAAAATTAAGGAGAAGGTAGATCAGGAAGGAGAGGAATACCCACTGATAGAAGTGGCAAATCCTCAAGCAGGCGCAGAAGGCGAGGGTCCTACCATATTGGTCTACCGACCGTGGACCCGTGATGATATCCAAAAAGCGGTAGAGGGATTCCCCATCCAAAAGTAGATATGCGTAAATTCCGTACAGACGTAGGGGCATGAGAATGAGTTATAGATTAAACGCTGTAGAATTTGAACAAGTAATAAGGCAAATCCTAGGACCTGATTGGCACCTTATTTGGAACTTGGGACCCCTGCTACCAGAGGAAGGGGAGCCTTGCCGTTTAACTCAAGTGTGTAGAACCAGAATAAAGACTCTCCTAGATAAAATAGAAGAACATTGGAAGCCCAAAGCAGATTGGACTTGCATTAATCAATGCGTTCAATCAGATGACGAAACCGTAGACAATTATCTACATCGTCTCACACAATGTTTTGATGCTCATAGTGGGTTGATTAAGGCAGAAAATCAGGCCAATGACTGCCCTATGAACAGCAACTGAAAATGCATTCCTAAAGGGCTGCAAGACAGCCATTGGTAACTTTATACAAAAGCATATGATCACACACAGGACAGCGTCTACAGCCCCTTATGGATTATGCTAGACATGCTGAGAAATACCTGAAGGAAAAAAAAGATAAAAAAGCCCAGACTTTTACAGTTAGTGAAGATGGAACTTTAATGTTAGTTCAAGGTTCCGCAAATCGCGGAAGAGGGCGTGGCAGGGAAGAGGACGAGGACGGGAGGCATAAGTCATTCTGAGGATTTCGAGGGTAGGCAGAAGAGGGGGGAGTGTTTTAAGTGCGGTAAAAGGACATTTCGCCAGAGATTGCAGAGGACCGGAGAAACCAATGGTTGCTTCCGGTAGTACCGCATGACTATATGACGGTCAAAAAGACGTAGATGGAGGGTATGAGGAAGAAGAAGAAAGTGAGAATGGGGAAGTAGGTACAAGTGAAGACGATGGGTGGGGACAGGAAATGGCAGAAAATGAGAAATATCAAATGGTAAATCTAACAGCACTAGCATCAACTATGCAATTGGAATCCCAACCAGTGATCACATTGCAAGTTGAGGGCCGAGACATAGAATTTCTTTGTGACTCAGGGCTTCTCGAGCGTTAGTCAGAAGTACTGCCATATCATCCGATGTTACCTCGGATGAATATGTGCTTGTAAAAGCAGCAAATGGTCGATTTACAAAGAGCCATTGTCCAAACCTCTGTGGTTTACCGACCCAGAGACGAACCAAACCATACGGTTCCGAGTAATAATTTCAGAAATCTGCCCAGTACATTTACTAGGAAGAGATTTAATGCAAGTGTTCGGTATAGCAGCCGTCCCAACCTCCACGGAGATGGTGGCGAGGAGAATAGAACTGAATAGTGCAATGCTATTAGAGGGCAGGGAGATCTACATTACTGGTATAGTAATGATTTGATAGAGACAGGCCCCCAGAGTGTAGTGACGGCTCTTACAAATTTGGCATTAAGCAAATACGGCATAACAAATCCGAAGGTGTCAGATCCATTACATTGCACAATGTATTACAGAAGATGTGCGGACCTGATTTAGAATACGAAAAGAAATTTCTTAGTTTTAAAGTCACCAAACTAGTATTGCATAGCCTTTTTGGGACACACTAGGTAATTCTGCAGTCACATGTAGCCTTACAAGGGATATGCAGCTGCTGTATAAGAATGAATTAACCACACATATTTCAGTCACGGAGGGTGAAGGAATGTCATGGTACCTCGTGGGTAAGAAAATAACTGAATGGGTAGGATGGACACCAGAACAGTTGGCAGGTAAGGGCATTCAGGTTCAAAACTTAACTGGGTTACACAAGCCAGACCGACCGTGCACCTCAGGGAAGACAAACCGATACAATCCCCTGGGACATTATGACTATGTCTCCTTACCCCATGGAAGAATCTCAATTGCAGATGATTCCAAACTCATTATGGTCGCAGGGTCAGCACGATATCGGACTGATTAGAACGGCAGGACAGGTAAAGATTACACCCAAGTCAGAATTTAGACCTCATAAACGGCAGTATCCCTTGAGCAGAAAGGCAGAGGAGGGCATTTTACCGGTAATCACAGCACTTTTGAAAGCTGGAGTATTAATTCTGTGCACAGACTCACCGTAATACGCCCTTATTTCCAGTAAAAACCGGATGGGACATGGAGGATGGTACAAGACTTACAGGCAATAAATGCGCGGTGGTACCTCGGGCCCCATAGTCCCGGATCCGTCTATTCTGCTGAACGATATCCTTCCAACGGATAACTACTTTTCTGTAATTGATATCAGTAATGCCTTTTCTCTATTCCCTTGCAGGAAGATAGTAGATTTTGGTTTGCATTTACGTTTATGGGCAAGCGTTATACCTATACCAGGTTACCGCAGGGATACTGCGAAAGTCCCACCATCTTCTCAGAAGAGATGTCCACCAAGTTGGCTCAGTTCCAACCAGCCCAAGGGTGCCACCTACTGCTGTATCGTGGATGATATCCTCCTGGCCGCGACTACGGAAGAACTCTGTAAGTCCGAGACTATTCGACTACTACACTTTCTGGCACACGAAGGACATAAGGTAAATAAGTCTAAGTTACAATTTTGTAAATTAGAAGTACGTTACCTGGGTTATACTATCTCTGGGAAGGGCAGGCGATTAGATGACAGCAGAAAGAATGCTATTTTACAAGCCCCATGCCAACTACAAAAAGAAATGATGTCCTTTTTAGGCATTACGAACTTCTGTCGAGTTGGATTCCCAACTACGCCAAGAAGTGCACCCGCTATCAGACTTAATTTTTGCAATACCGATGGCGGCAAAAGATTTGCTGCACTGGACAGACAAGGCAGTACAGGCATTTACTAGGATCAAGCAACTGATAGCTGGGTCAGCAACATTGGGGTTTCCAGATTACAGTAAGACCTTTATACAGACTGTAGATTGCAAGCAGGGATTTATGACATCTGTTTTAATGCAAATGTATGGAGATAAGTTAAGACCATTGGCATTTTACTCTAGCAAATTAGACTCAGTAGCACGAGCATTACCACACTGTGTGCAAGCAGTAATTGCAGCCGCTTTGGCGGTACAAGCGTCTGCCACGTTGGTATTGTTCCATGATCTTACGTTAAAAGTCCCGCACTCTGTAGCAGTCATCCTTCTGCAGGACAAGTTAACATTTCTGTCACCTAGCAGACATTTATCTTGTATGACTACGCTGTTATCGCAGCCACACATGACAATTGAGAGATGCACTACCTTAAATCCAGCGACATTGCTACCTGTTGCTGAAGACGGTATTCGCATGTATGCTTAGATCTCATACATTCTAAAGTTCGACCAAGACCGGATCTTAAAGATCAACCCTTACTACATGCGGACTGGACACTGTTTGTAGATGGGTCAGCACGCAAAACAGAAACAGGCACCACGCAGGTAGGGTATGCAGTTACTACTGCAACTCAGATAATAGAGGCAAGACCACTCCCCGGGAACTTATCCGCTCAAGCAGCGGAACTGATTGCTGTGACAAGGGCATGTCTCCTTTCAGAGGACAGGAATGTCACTATCTATACGGATAGTCAATATGCCTTCTCTACGGTGCATGTGTTTGCTCAGCAATGGAAAAATAGGGGATGGTTACAACCTCGGGAAAGACATTATGCACAAAGACCTAATCCTTGAATTACTACAAGCCGTCCAACGCCACGGGTTTGGCCATCTGTAAATGCGCTGCTCATACCCGTGCTAAGGACCCGGTATCACTTGGTAATGCCCTAGCAGACAAAGCAGCCAAAGAGGCAGCTATGTCCAGTACCTTTTCACTTGAAACCACACCTACAGAATTACAACCAACAGATAAATTTGATTTGCAAACCTTACAAGTCATGCAGGAACTTAGCACAGTACAGGAAAAACAACGCTGGACTAGGTATGGTGTTAGGCAGAACAAAGGAATCTATGTGGGACCGGATAATAAATATGTTTTGCCTACTAATCTTTTAGGTATGCAGCACTAGTTGTGCATGGCCCTTCCCATCTGGGCCCTGCAGCTATGGTTAGAATTATCCACCTTACCTTTTGGACCAAGGGTTTCATTGCATATGCAAAACGTTTTGTCTATCCTGCATAGTATGTGCTAAATACCACGGGAGGGTCAGAGTTGCTCGCATCATTTCCAACACCGCCTATCCTTTTCATACAATATGTATGGACTTCATCGAATTGACCCCGCCACAACTAAAGAAGTTTGTGTTAGTAATAGTAGATGCATTTACTAAGTGGGTTGAGGCTTTTCCGGTGACACATCCGGATGCTCAATCAGTGGCTAAAATTTTGGTCAATCACATCGTCCCGCACTTTGGACTTCCTACACGCATCTACTCTGACAACGGCACGCATTTTGTCAATCAGATCATACAGAAACTGTCTACAGTTTTCCAAATTGAATTGAAACACCATTGTGCCTACCACCCACAGTCAGCAGGGTTGGTGGAACGCCATAACGGCATTCTAAAAGGCAAGTTGAGAAAACTCATGGCCAAGACACATCAGTCTTGGATTACCTGTCTACCTCTAGCCCTCCTTTCCATGCGCACAACTCCCACCTCAAAAGGAGTCACCCCATTTGAGTTGTTGTATGGGAGACCTTATTACGTCCCGCAGTGGCAAAACTTGTTGCCTGCGGAACATGAGGGGGGTGAGGAGATAGCTGAGTACATGAGGAAAATGCTGACCAATACTAACAGCTGTTTAACGAATGATTGTTTTTCAGGTTCAAGAGACGACAAGATCACGGAAATCAGACCCGCGAGTGGGTCTGGATCAAAATAATAAACGCAAGAATTGGGCATCCCCAAATGGGAGGGCCCCTACCAGGTGCTAATCGCAACTCCAACAGCAGTTCGGATTAAAGAAAGGTCCTCATGGATCCACCTAACGCACTGCAAAATCATAAAACATTTGAAGTTAAATAAAGACTTGAGTTCTCCTGAGGAACAAACAGACAGCAGCAATCATGAAGGACAATAATGAGAATAAGAGAAAATGGTTCTATTGCAATGTTTTATTGTTTATAACTATTGTGATTGTAATATTTCTGTTTTGGACATTTCTGTCTTTTAATGAAGCTAGCCATTCAAAAAGAGACAAACACACCAGCTGGCATCCAAACTTTAATACATATCAAGCGATTAAATATGCATATGCATCCTCAATGAATGTCTCAAATTGTTGGGTATGTACTGCAATACCTACTGTACACAGTGGCTTAATGTTAGGGACAGCCCTCTGGGAATAAATGATACTTGGAATAGTTTGTTGTTTGAAACCACAGAAGTACCACTAAGAGACAAGGTGGCTGCCTCTTCTGGGGCCAAAATGGAACAGTGTGTTTTCAAAAGATTGGGAAAGTTAAGGTGGGGCTGAGCCAATGTAATTTGACAATAGTTCATAATTGTACCCTAGAAGGGCAGTGTGAGACCAAGTTTGGAGCTATAAAAAAGACATCAATGTAAATGATATTAGTTTTGTTGAAAAAATGCTGTATGTATATGGCCTGTTATTTAAGGGCTAAAGCCAAATGGGAGTTATGAATTTGCAACCAATATTACCATCAAAACAAATGATTGTTATTTTATTTGTGGTAGGAAAGCATATAAATGGTTACCATATGGCTGGCCAGGAAGTTGTTTTTGGGATATCTGATACCAGCTATCAGGCACGCAAATGCGTTGCCTCAAGGTAAAATCTGAAATGCACGTTCTCTTAATAAACCTATTAATCCCGTTGGTAACATTGATGCGTCATGGATTTATCACCATGACTTGGCACACGCCAGCAGCAAAGGACTCTCACATATGGACCTAGGCGATGATGTAATTGCTTGGGCTGGTATTTTGCCAGCATATGGGACAGTAAAATCCATCTGGGAACTGAGAAAACTGTCAAAACTGTTAGAGACTCTGAGTAATGCGACATTTTCAGCGCTAGAATTGGTGACGGACGAATTAACGCGATGAGAACAGTAGTGTTGCAGAACCGTATGGCTCGATTTCACCCTAGCGGCGAAAGGAGGTACTTGCGCTCTGATACACGAGGAGTGCTGCTCGTTCATCCCTGATAACGAGCACGCGATTCAGAGCCACCTTGAAATAATTCAACAAGTTTCTGAACTGACTAAACCTGGTCCAAACCCCTTGACTGACTTTTTCCAAAATCTGTTTGGAAACTGGGGTTCTGTGTTGATGAACATTTTAATTGCTGTATGTGTTGGTGCAATCATATTTTGCTGCTTGGCTGCTGTTGCATACCATGTATCAAAATGATAATATCGAAGGTTATCTCTGCCAATGCTACAAAAGCATATTTCTCTGATTATGAGAGGGTATACAACATATCTGGGATTGTGTAAAATAAACAGTATACAAAATGTTGTAAGGGGGGAAATGTGGAAAAATACTGAAGTCAACATATTTTGTATTCTGTATTTAAAGGGTTAAGCAGAAAAATGTTCACTGCGTGCAAACTGAAATGTTCTGGAAAATGTTGATCACTGAGGAATGCAGGAGTTAATCTTAAAACTACTGATAAGAAAGTTAATGGTGCAAGAATAACTGTGGTACTGGCTGGTAAAAACAAGTAATCAAACTATCAATTTTAATGAAAGTCCTCTGTGCTACGTGTATGTACGTGCAGGAGGGTCTATATAAGGAGAACTTAAAGTACAAGTAGCCAGACTGCTGGCATATTACTATCATGTAGCAGATCTCCATGCATGTAAAATAAAGCTGTTTTACTTGCTTACAAGAACTTGGTGTGATTCTTCCAGAATATGTTAGAAGAGTAAAATCTTTCGACATTGACTGTACCCATTTGTCTTGAGAAAGGGAAAGCCAGGCTATTGGGTACAGCGATAATCTTCCCCCGACTGCCTCCGAAGGTGGACAATTGGGCAACATCTCAGGGATGGTGGAAGGGCTTGTCAGAAAGAGGCTCTCTGCTACCCTGATTCTGCGGACCCCTCTACCCCTAGGGCAGTGTCTGTTGTTGTTACCCCCTCTGCCTCTGGGGGTAAACTGACCTTGTGCGTCAGGCGTGACTCCTTGAGATTTGAGGAACCACATTTTCCCTCCCTTTTGACCTTTTGGGTATGGTCTTGAAGGGGTGGAGAAACGGACTCCTACGGCAGAAAGAGTCTTGCCATCTTGTTCGCATCTAGTCAAAGTGTCTTTCACTTGAGGTCCGAACAAGGTCGAACCATCAAAAGGGGAGTTTGTGAAGGACGTCTTGAAGGGGTCTGCAAAATTACAAAGCCGCATCCAGGACTGACGCCTTAAAGCCACTCCTGTGCCTGCGGCCCTACTCACTCCATCGGCTGCATAAGAAATGAGCTGCATGGAGGAGTTAACAGTGGAGTTAAGGATTCCTAGCTGTGAGCTAATTTTATTCTGAGACCCAGCAGCTGACGGATCCTGTAAAACTTCTCCCAACTCTTTAAGAACATCTCTTTGAAGGCGGGTGAAGTGACACAAGTAGTTCAGCGATCGCATGGCAAAGGTCGCTGAAGAAAAATCCCACTTGCCGTACCTGTCCATAGTCCTAGAATGCTTGTTAGGAGGATGGACAGGTACTGAAGGATCAGCTAGTTCCTTCTTGGTGGCTGCAGCCACACCATGGCATCAACCGGGACACCTTTTGTCAAATATTGCCTATCTGGTGGGGCCGTAATAAATTTAGAAGGCCTCCTAGGAATAGGTTTCACCGAATCCGGGTCCATCCACGCCTTCCGAGCCACTACATCCATAAGAGGGTCGAAAGGCGGAGACACCCAGGAGGTGGAGGGTCGAGATCCGAATGCCTCCAGGTATACTGACTTGTCCTCGGAAGGATTAAGGGAGGGCCAGTTCCCCCTCTGCTTAAGGAGTTCAAGGATGTCTGAGGAAGAGACATCCTCAGAGGAGGACCTTGGGGATCCCTCCGACTCATCCAAGTCAGTATCAGATGTAATAGACTCGGGGGAGTCTAGATGTTTCCTCTTACATGTCCCCTTACGCGGAGGTTCACCTGACAGATCAGGAGAAGCCACAGAAGAGGAAGATATTCCCAATGGGGAAACCTGAGGCATTGGATCTCTGGGTCCGGGTGCAAGAGAGTGGGAAGAGACGTCAGCAGGCACTGTAGTGGGAGGAGCTGATGAAACTGACCGTTGACTGCGCCCAGGGGCTAGTACACTCCTCATCACCTCGAAGGCTCCCCCATCAGAGAGACCAGAAGGTTCCCGCTCCGAAGAGATAGGAACTCCAGGCCTCACAGAGAGGGAAGGCTCCGAGGCAGATTGGGCTGAGCTCACCAACGCCGAAGTGCCGAGAGGGAGAACAGGGTCGGACAAGGTTCTGATGCCACTCGCCCCCTCGGAGCCGACGAGAGAGACCAGACGCCCGGATCACTCCAATGAAGGCCTCATGGAGGAAATCGGAGCAGAGGACGACGGAGCTGAAAGGGGTGGTATCGGCTCCGAAGCTACAACAGTCACGGCTCCGAGCTCTGTAAGACAGTCGAAGGAGGAATGTTAGGTGGATGTGAAATAGCTACCGTCTGTTGATATGGGCTATGGAGCATTTGGGCCAATGCCTGAAACTTTAATAGTCTACTCACCACTCTCTCGAGGTCGTGATCAGACAGCCTGGACGACCGAGAAGAATGGCTCCGATGGCTCCGCTCCGAGAGCAAGGGTGATCTCGGAGCCGAACGTATTGATTCCATTGAGGGGGATTGAGATCTCTTTTTAGAGATAGGTGGAGCCGAAGGAGCCGAGGATACGTCGGCTCCAGCCGGAGCCGACACTGAGTGTCCAGATCTGGCAGTATCAGCGTCAGATGGAGCTGATACTGTGACTTCTAGCATGGAAGGATTGGCTCCAGCCAGAGCCGATCTCGACACTAAAGAAGTTGAACCAGTAGCCGACGGCTTGGGACTTGCAGCCGAAGGCTTAACAGGTTTTGAGGGCTTCCCCGGAGCCGACTTAGTCGGGGAGCTCTCAGGCTTTAATAAGCCCCTCAATATTAACTTATTTCTGTGCTCCTGCAGGACTCTTGGGCTGAAGGCATGACAGATAGCACAAGAGTCCTGCAGGTGCAGAGGTCCCAGGCAGTAAACACAAGAAGTGTGACCGTCTGTCAGAGACATCTTCTGACAGCACGAGTCACACTTCTTGAAGCCTGAGACCTTAGTGTCCTTCGACATAGCTGTGTCGAGGGAACACAAGTTAACAGGAAAAAACACAAACACACACACACAAATAACACCCAATCCAAAAATCTAAACTTAACAGGGATACAACACTCAAACAGACACAAAAATCCCTGACAGGAAATATTAGGAAAGGGAGAGGCCTAAGGCCTAACCTAGGGAAGGGGATAAATAACCCGAAAAAAGGGAACACTAACTGGAATAGGATTAAAATAAACATTAAAGTTCACAAAAACTACTAAGGTTATGAAAAATAAAAAGGGATGAGACTAAAAGTCTTATTATAAGAAAACTTACCTAGAGCTGGTAAAAGAGGCACCTCGTTAGCGAAGCGGCAAACGAGATCTGGGTAGTCTCCGCCTTGCATCATGGGATATAGGGTTGCCTCGAGCTGGTAAAATTAGCTCTCGAGCTTAGCAAGTGCCGAGTCGGAGCCAAGGATCGGCTCCGAACCCATCCAGCAAGAATGAAGGCGAGATTGACAACTTAACATCTAAATTCATAAAACATAAAGGTACTATTTTCTGTGCTGGTAGCCCAAATACTGCAAGCAGTCTTTACCCTAGAAGAGTGGTGCACAACCTTTTTGTGGGGAGGGCCACTACACAAATTCTTAACACATCTGTGGGCCACTTCAAAACACAGTAAATCGTTATGAGTTAACAACAGGTACAAGTGACTGGCATTTTACTTAAGACAGCAGTCATGAAATTTGTCTGTTTTCTCCATCAACTTTGCATTTAACTTTATTCTGGCTTGCAGCCGTAACTTATTACAAACTCTTGAAGAAAGTTACTACTGTTTACAGACTACAAGTTATAAACAACAAAGAATAGTTACTTCCACAGGTAAAATTAGAGGTGTATGCAACTGCAGTCAATTAGGTACGTAAGCATGTGCTGGAAAGTTTGCATGACTGGAATAAGGCATACCATTTTTTCACTTTTTAAAAACAATTTTGGTTACTCTCTGGTGTGGCGTCGAGGGCCAGATTTGGCCCCCGGGGCCAGACGTTGTGCACCACTGCCCTAGAATGTATCAATATATGCATCACCATGAATGGCTAGTTGAAGAATAATGAGAGCACTCCATCAGTGCAAGGTTTCAATCCCAACCACACATTCAGACCCACTGCACTAGATAAAGGCACTAAAGGCGGGGTGTCTATATTCATAACACAGAATTACATTTCCATACTCAGTAAGCAGGACAATGACCTGGAACTTCTCCATGTCCAACTTACCAGTAACAAAACCTCATACCACATTGCAGCCAACTACAGGACCCCCTCTCTGACCCCCTTGGCCCATGACACTTAACTATCTAATATGGAAGCCTTAAGCATTCAGCCAAACACCATTCTCTTAAGACACTTCAACTACCCATCCTTTAACTAGGAAGCTCATATATCCCTAAACATGTTTGCCCAGAGATAGCTGGACTTCATGAATACAAACCCATTGGACCAGCTACCCCACAGAGGGTCTTGGGCTTGGTTCTTACCAATATGGGACAGTGTTGTTCCCCTCCAGTTTCAACACCCTCTCTAGTCAAATCAAGACCACAAATCAGTCATATTCATCATAAAACTGAAACCGGAAGCATCCAATGAAGCACTCATTATTCAGAGATTATGCCAAGGCAAATCCATTAAAGCAAAGTGCTGAACTGGCAAAATTCAACTTTTCCTTCCATCTTGAGGACCTCACTTTTCAAATGTGGAATCCTTCACTGACAGTTGCTATGAACATGAAAAAAAAAAACTGCACGTCCACCCCTCCCGAAATAAGTACTACACTAAAGCTTAAGAATAAACCCTTATGTTACAACCCTACCACAAACCATCTCTGTAATAAAAGGAAAAAGCTCACTGTATGTAAAAACATCGACAACAGGATACTCTAACTGTGCAAATGTGAAAAACAGTCTTGCTAAGGTAAACTGAGAACTTCAGACACTGACTAAATCAACCAACACTAGATATCCCGGCAAAACACAATCACAAAATATTTTAAACTATGTCAGAAATCTCAGAAATAGTATTCAAAATTACACTGAGCTATTAGTAAATTAAATCACATACTCTAAGCCCAAAGACATAGCGAATTTACTAGCAGATAAATTTAGTTAGAACTTTAACCCTCCCCCTTGCCCAGATGTCTTATCAGCATCTGCACCTTTCCCTTCAAATCTCCCAGGTACAAGTCCTCAAAGCACTATCCAAGGCCAAGAACACTGCTTCTACGAGGCCAGAAAACATACTAGGATGCCTACCTGTCAGGCAGAAACAAGACCTCTCAAACCTCCTACACAGGCTTATCAATGCTGGCCTCAAACAGGGTTTGTACAAAACAAATAAAGGATTGCAACCATAATTCTCCTTCACAAAGGTAGGGTGTCAGCAGAACCAGGCAATTATAGAGCTGTAAGCCTGATCAGCCTCATCTTTAAGGCTATGGAAAGGATCCTTAAGGAATTAATAAACAAAGACATAGGCAAGCTACAAACTATCCACCAGTGCTTACTCAACCTGGATGATTTCTAGGAGAAGGTTACCAAAGCAACGGATGAGGGAAAAACTGTTCTCACAACAAATCTGGACCTCACAAAGACATTGGACACTATCTTCTACTCAGGTACAGTCAGTAAAGACACCCTACTAAACATAAATCCATACATAACTGGCAACTCGACAATAAAACTCTACTGCCAATCATAAGCGGACAGGTGATCCGCTGTGGTGACCCCTAACTGGGAAAAGCCAAAAAGTACAGTTTTGTACCTACCATAAATGTAGATGTCCGAACAGGATAGCATCTGCAGTCATAACAAATGGGTTGTCCTGTCGTCAGGCAGCCCTTCGGTCGGCCGGATTCCAAAGTCTGGGTCCGGCTTCGGCTGATGTCGCACTTCACCCGACGTCATCTCTGCTGGTCTTCGGGTATAAAGGCATCAGCCGACGCCATTTTCCTCAGTGTTTCTTGCCCCAGATGCCAGTTGCCCTCTTGGAAAGCTAAATTTTGGATAAATGCCAATATTTCCAAAAAAGTAGAAGGCAAACACAAAAAATAAGCATGTATGTACATATATACAAACAAATACACCATAAGAGACTCCCCCCTAGCTAGCTATTAGGAGGGTAAATACCCTAGGAGTACCACAGAGGGAAGGAGGGTGGGTAATCCTGACTGCAGATGCTATCCTGTTCGGACATCTACATTTATGGTAGGTACAAAACTGTACTATGTCCTTCAAGGATGCATCTGCAGTCATAACAAATGGGTAGAATACCATAGCCAAACTAGGGGTGGAGGAAGAAAAATTATGGTGTAGTTAGGATCCCTTGCAGTACAGCAGTGGCAAACCCTGCTCGGGATCTAGAGTATAGAGGTAAATTATAATGCTTGGCAAATGTATGCACGGAGGTCCAAGTAGCCGCCTCAATAATGTCCTTGGTTGCCACTCCTCGTAAGAAAGCTGTGGTAGTGGCTGTAGCCCTTGTAGAATGAGGTCTTATGTTCTGTGGAATTGGTTTTCCATGGTAGGAGTAACAGAATCTTATGCAATTTCCTATCCATTTGGAGATTGTCTGTTTGGAAATTGCTTTTCCTTCCCTTCCTGTTGCATAGGCTACTAAAAGCTGGTCAGTTTTTCTGTTACCTTTGGTTCTGTCCAGGTAGTAGCGTAACTGCCTATGTACATCCAAGGTATGCAGCAGTCTTTCCCCCCTGTTCTGTGGATTGGGAAAGAAGGTAGGTAGGTGGATTGCCTGGTTTAAAGACACTCTGGATACCACCTTAGGCATAAATGTAGGATTAGTTCTCATGGACACCCTATCTTGATGGAAGATTAGGAAGGGTTGTACTGCCATTAAGGCCTGTAGTTCCAAAACCCTCCTTGCTGAAGTAATTGCCAGTAGGAAAGCAGTTTTCCATGATAGGTGTTGAAGATCTGCTGTTGCTGCTGGTTCAAATGGAGGGAGTGTCAATTTTTCTAGCACAAAGTTCAAGTCCCATGCTGGTAATGGTGGTTTCCTAGGAGGTTTTACATTCTTGATCCCTCTGAGGAACTGCCTGAGTAGAGGATGTGAAAAGACAGGTGGATCGAAGCTGTATTCTGCTGAAATAGCTGATGCATGTATCTTGATGGAGGAATAGGACAGGCCTGTATGTAGAAGCTCTGCCAAGTACTCCAGGATGTTAGCAATATCTATGTTCGACACATCTTTTCCTCTTTCAGTACTCCAAATGACAAACCTTTTCCATTTTCCTGCATAGTTCCTTCTTGTTGAAGGTCTGCGGGCTTCAAGGATAATGTCTTTAACCCTTTGGGATAGGACTGGGTTAGATGCTGCTATGTGATGTTCCAGGCAGTCAGTTGCAAGGTTTTTAGGCTTGGGTGCATGATGTTGTAGTTGTTCTGAGTTAACATCAAAGGCATCAGGGGTATTGACCACATTCTCCCCCGAGACATGCTCCTCAGCAATGGATACCAGTGTTGTCTTGGCCAATTCGGAGCTATCAGGATTATCCTTGGACGTTCCGGTTTGATTTTCAGTAGTACCTTGTGCAAAGGAAGAGGTGGAAATGCATATGCTGTCAGGCCATTCCAAATGAAGGATAGAGAGTCCACCTTCCATGCAAGTGGGTGGTATGTCCTTGTGCAGAATTTTTTGAGCTGGTGATTGAGTGGGGATGTGAATAGGTCTATTTGTGGCATTCCCCATTTCTTTGTGATGGCCTTGAAGATGTCCGGGTGTAGCATCCATTCGTGAGCATCCGAGGTGGTTCTGCTTAACATGTCTGCTAGGGTGTTTTCTTTTCCCGGCACAAATATTGCCTGTAACTGGATGTTGTAGCTCAGAGCCATATTCCAAAGGTCCAGAGTCATTCTGCATAGGGGGTATGAATGAGTGCCTCCCTGTTTGTTGATGTACCACATGACTGTGGTGTTGTCTGTCCTTATCATTAAATGGCCTTCTTTGAGGAATGGTCTGAATTTCTGGATTGCTAGTTTTACTGCCAGCATTTCTTTTTGGTTTATGTGCAGGTGCAGCTGGTCTTGAGTCCACAATCCTTGTATGCATTTGTCCAACATGTGCGCCCCCCAGCCTAAGTCTGAGGCGTCCGTTGTGATGGTTTGGCTTGCTTGAAAGTTGTGGAAGGGTAAGCCTGGGTTTGACTGGCATGCTTGAGCCCACCATAGGAACTCCTGTTTCAGGCAGGGGATTAGTGGGATTTCGGTTTCTAAGCTGTGCCTGTGTTGAGACCATAAATTCTTTAGGTACCACTGTAGCTTTCTCATATGCAGTCTGGCATGTGGGACCAAGATTATGCATGATGCCATGAAGCCCAAGGCCTGCAGTACTTTTCTTGCTGTTAGTTTGTTCTGCTTTGTTAATGCCAAGAAGTAAAGAGGGAGTTGTTTTTGTTTTTCTGCAGTTAGGAATGCCATTTGTTTTACTGTGTCCAATTCCGCACCCAAGAATGTTCTTGTTTGGGATGGTATCAGTCTTGACTTTTGTAAATTGACTGTGTATCCCAGGGCTTGTAGTAAGCAAATGACTCTTTGTAAATCTGTTGTCAGCTTGCTTTTGTTGTCCGCTAACAGGCAGTCGTCCAGGTATCGATAAATTTGGATTCCCTGTAGCCTGCAGTGAGCGATTACTGATGCCAGGCATTTTGTGAATACTCTGGGTGCAGTAGATAAGCCAAAGGGCAATGCTGAGAATTGATAATGCTCTGATCCTGCAAGAAATCTGAGGTATCTTCTGCAATTTGGTCGTATGGGGACGTGCAGGTATGCCTCCTTGAGATCTAGAGTTACCAGCCAACACTCCTTGCCCAGCATGGGAAGAAGTTGCTGTAGGGTCAGCATTTTGAATTTTGGGACAATGATGTATGTGTTTAAGACGGACAGGTCGAGAATAGGTCTCCAACTTTTCTCTTTTCTTGGTACTAGGAAGAGTCTGGAGTAGAATCCTTTGCCCTGTTCTGTTATTGGTACTCTTTCCACAGCTCTCATCTTTGTTAATTCCGCTATCTGCTTTAGAGCTTCTGTTTTTTGATTTGGAGGTAGGTTTGGCATTCCTCTTTTACTGGTAAGATGTGGAAGTGGAACCTGTAGCCTTGGTCTATGGTTTGCAAAATCCACTTGTCTTTTGTGATATAGTGCCAATTTTTGAAAATATGGCTAACTTTCCGCCTAAAGGTGCTGCTATTTGCTCCCTGGTAGGCGGTGTCAGAGCCAAGTCACTGTGATTGTCCTGTTGTAGTGGCAGTGGTTGTGTCTGTGCCTCGGTTATTGCCTTGCCACTGTCGTCCTCTGTAGGCACCTCCTCTGGATTGATTTCTGCCTCTAGAGCGTCTATTCCTGCCTCTTTGAGATTTTGAGGAGTCTGGAAAGGACCAATTTTGGCAGGCCAGTTCCTGCTAAACCTTGGGGCTGAACCTGTAAGAAATCCTTAACTGTTTGTACAGATTTTGCCTTCTCTTCCATTTTCTTCATTACTTGCTGAGCAGGTGTACCAAATAGACTGGCCTTATCCATAGGAGCATCTAACAGCTTTGCTTTAACATGATCCGCAAGACCTGTTCTTTCAACCATGCATGCCTTCTTATCACTGTGCCAGTCATGGCTGATCTAAATGAAGCCTCCAGTGCATCATAGCCACATTTTAAAGAATGGTTACTAACCTGTTGGATGTTATTCACCATTTCTAAAACATATTTCTTATCTAAGGAGTCATCAGAGGACAGCTTCTTAGTTAACTGATCAAGCATAAACTCTTGGTATTGGATCATATGAAACTGACAGTTTAAAGCTCTAGCTGAGAGAGTAGCAGAGGTGTAAACTTTTTCCCCATCTCTCTAAGGACCTGGATTCCCTTTCAGAAGGAATAGGGTTTTGCTGAGGTCGAGGCTACTGCCTTAGGCCCCTGGGATATAGTCTCAGGATCTGCAAGTGGGGCCTTGTATAGGTGGTGATGAGTGTCTGGCACCCTGTAAAATCTATCTGGTTTGGCAGGGGCTGGAGGTAAAGTATCAGGAGCAGTGCAAACATCATTAAATGCATCATCCACAACAGGCAGTACTGGAGGTATAGCTAAGGGCCTATGTTGTGGTAAGTGCAGAAATGTCCTAAGCCTTTTTCTTGAATCTGAGAAATCTTGTCCCTGCCATTGGAATTGTTCTCTCATGGCATGTAAGGTTTCCCCAAAGGAGAATTCCTCTGGTGGAGAGGCAGATGGAATGGATTCTTCAGCATCTGAATCTTCATAAGTAGAAAAAGGAGCCTCTGGCTGGTCTGTAATGTCTGAGTCATCCGCAGAATCATCAGAGGACACTGGCTCGGGGGGCTCTGCTCTAGATCTCTTTTCTGGGGGCTGATAAAGCAGTGGCCAGGTTCGAACCCAGGATACTATACACCATAGTCAAGGTACAGAACCACTAAGCCATGACCGCAGTTATTGACTTTTTCTGACATCGGCTGAGGCAAGAAAGAGTCCCCAATGGGGTACTTAGCTTTTTAGAAGTCTTCGAAGTAGTATTCGGTAGTAGTAATCTCTGGATCTGACCGACCGGCACTTGCGAACAGCTTCTGCTTGGCCACGCGCAAGAAAGACTGAGGAAAATGGCGTCGGCTGATGCCTTTATACCCGAAGACCAGCAGAGATGACGTCGGGTGAAGTGCGACATCAGCCGAAGCCGGACCCAGACTTTGGAATCCGGCCGACCGAAGGGCTGCCTGACGACAGGACAACCCATTTGTTATGACTGCAGATGCATCCTTGAAGGACATCAAGAAGAAGAAGAAGAAGTTTTAGACCATGACGTTGGCATCAATCACTTGTTTGTGTTAGCCCTTCTTGTAATATATTGACATCACTGGGGGACTCACTGATTACTCCTAGTTTGCAACCATCAGCGAACTTGGTGAACCAAAGGCCATCTACTTTGGACTGGACGTCTGAGAAACAGATGTCAAACAGTAAGGGGCCCAAAACAGACCCTTGTGGTACTTCGCTGGTGACGGGTCTACTGGTGGAGGTGGAGTAACCAATTATGACACAGGGTGTTTGTCGGTGAGCCACATAGTTACCCTTCTAGTAACGGTAAGGGTTAATCCCTATATGGGAGGGTTTCGCAATGATACCAGAGTGGGGAATTGTGTCAAAAGCCTTAGCAAGATCGAGATTGGCTGTGTGCACTGTCTTACCTTTGTCCATGGCTTTGGTGACATTCTCAAAGAAGTCCAACAGGTTTAATAATCATGATCTACCCATAATGAAGTCAAACTGGGTTGGGTCCAGCATTTAGAGGTCGCCTGTGTCCTTGTTGATAAGGTTAAGTATAATTATTTTCATGGTCTTGCAGAAGAGGCTGGTTAGACTTATGGATCTGTAGTTCTCAGGGGCAGTTGATGCCCTCCCTTTGTGCAGGGGGCTTACTGTTGCTGTTCTCCATTCTACAGGACATAGTCAGTTCTCAAGCTATGATTAAACAGAACATCAAGTGAGTCCACTTGGTCTTATTTTAGATTGTTTAGTAAACAACCTGGGATATTATCTGGTCCCATTGAGGCCATGTTTTTGGCCTTGGGAAGTAAAAAAAATTACCCGTCCTCTAGAGATACTTGGCAGACGGCTGTGTCAGGTATTCTTTGGGATATGGTAGGTGGGGATATGGAGTTGAAGTTTTCATTGAATCTGTCAGCTAACAGGTTGGCGATATCTTCCGCTGTAGTATGAGTGATCCCTTCTACAGCCAGTTCGGCCCATAGCTGGGCATTCCCTTTTAGATTTTGAATGTAGTTAAAGAATGCCTTATGATTATCCTTGGCTAAGGATGCAATTTTAGTTTTGCAATTTGGTTTAGAAGACTTTACAAGATTTCTGATTTTCTTGTTTACACTTAGGAGGGAGCTCTTCCTCTGCATAGTGATATCCCTTTTGCTTTTGGACAATAGTTTCTTCTTCTTCTTATATAATCTGTTTATACTTGAAGTCCACCACGATGGCTTGTTTTTATGGGAGGACCTGCTTTTGATCCGGTCAGGTACAGCAGAGTTTATGCAGTTGCTCAAGTGTTGTTGGGCATATACATTCACTTTTGCATAGTGATCATTGATGTCTTTGACTGCAAGTGGTATGAAGGCTTTTATAACATCACTTAGAAGGCTGTAGTTAGCTTTGGTAAAGTCTTTATAATTTTTGTTCCTGTGAGGGTGTCAGTTCCAGTAGTTATTTCAAATGAGACTGATTTGTGGTCTGACCTAACCAGGGAGGGCATCACACATTGGGAAGTGCAGTGACCCCCACGTTGGTGAGTACTATGTCCAGAAAATTAGGGCCCTTACTGGGGGTACAGACAGTCTGTTCCAGATCATTTGTGTTAAAGTCTAGGAATCTCTAGTGTATATCCCCTAGTCTATGGAAGGATATTTGAAATCTCCCATGACTAAGGTGTTGAGCTGTATGGCGAGGGATTCCAGTAAAACGAGGTAGGTGGTGTGCTTATCTTAGTTCATGGTGTGGGATCTATAGCTAGCAATGATGCTGTATAGTACTTTCTCAATAGTTAATTGGACATGGAGTAGTTCGAGAGACAGTCATGCTGTTTGACCATTCTCAAAGTGTATTTGGTTTTAATGAAGATGGATATGCCTCCACCTTTGGTTCTCTCACAGTCATTTTGAGGTCTGAATGTGTGGAATACATTGTAGCCTTGCACAGGTGGGGTGCTCTCAGTGACCTTGAACCATGTCTCAGTAACTGTACAGGATGTCAGCATACTCTAAGGTGAGGAGTGCTTCCAGGGAAGTACAGTTTCATGTTTAAACTCCTAGCATTAAGCAGCATGACCCTGAGTTTGTCTCTATTAGATTTTGTTACGTTGGAATATTTGTTGTTTAGACATTGCCTAAAAAGGCACTATGGGGGAGGCAAGGACCTTTGCCACCATCTGAAAACCTAGGGAGGACAGATGCAGATGCAGACCATCTTTATCAAAGCAGCGAAGTCTGTTTACCATATCCTCCCAAGCTGAAAGATACTGGATCCCCCTGAATGGACACCAGAAGCTGAGCCAATTGTTGAAGTCAATTATTTTTTGTTTATATTGTGGCATCATCCTGGGTGAGGGTAGGGTATTGCTTGGGTTAGGGACATACCTGTCTGGGACATATAATCAGAGAGTTCTGTCACGTCTCTTTTCATATAGTCCAGGGAGGTATGTCTCAATCATTCAATCCAACATGGACTATGACAGAGTCATAACAGTACTTGCTGTTGACTATCTTGAGTGCATGCATGATTTGTCAGATCCTAACACCTGACAAGTAGCTGACCGTGACCTTCTCCTGGTCTAGTCTGATGAAGGGGATATCTGTTTGTCTTACTATGGAGTCACCTATAACTAAGACATTTGATGTGTTTTGCCTTAAGGGCTTTTTGTTGAGACACAGGTGTGTGTGCTGATATGTGTAGTGGTTTCTTTTTGCTTAGTGGGAGGTGTGAGCAGTGTGTGTTTGAGAGGTCTCTGTTCTGTTGGTAGACTTTTAGTGAGTACCTCTGCATATGTGGGTTTATGTGTCATGACCTTATTTTGTGTGAGAGGTGAGGTTTGCTTGACAGGTGAAGCATGTTTGCTGACAAGCTGTTAGATGTCTAGTTTGTTTTTATGTGAGAGAATTGACTCCAATTCCACAGTGTATTTGCATCTCTTACATAGGGTGTTAGTTTGCTTTAGGAGTAAATGTCTGTCAGTATATATGAAGCAATTGATATATTGCCTCAAGATGCCCATATCAATCAAGCTGGCAGGAGAAGTGATGGGAAACTGCCCTTCCATTGAGGGAGGATTTTTCTGAATGTGGTATTTGGGAAGGAAGTGGACTAGCTGTACAGTCACAAACAGCAAAAAAATAAACAGTAATTCAATTAAATACAGTTAAAGTGCAGCCCTAGCTTAAAATGTACTTATTTTTCAGTTTGTTTTCAGTGGATGCCTTGGATTTCAGTGCAGATGCACTCCAGGCTTCCTGTTAACATTTCCAAAGTTGAGCAGCTCCTGTAAACAGAGCACAAACCCAGGCAAATGTGAGGCTTAAATACAAGCAAATTTAAACAATTTTAATACAGCTACCAATAGAAAGCTCCAAACTGAGCCTTTCTCCAGCAATCCCAAACTCAGATAGGTCCTGAGCTATACACTTCTGCCACAAAGCTGCAGGGAGGCCCTCTTAATGTAAGCTGGCTGGTTTAACTGCACAGGGATACCAAACAGTCTAGATTCAGCAGGTATGAATCTAGTCTATGGTAAGTAATGTAGAAAACACAATTTCTAGATGGGAAGGAGTAAGGGAGATTTACTTAAAAGGTCAAAGTGAGAGTGTTTAGTAGTATACTATTAGATGACCTGCAGTAGTACCATCTTCTGCACAAACTGGCAGCTACTATGGAGAGTGTTTCCTATAGAGGATTTAAACTGGAGAGGTTTGCTTATATGCAAGCATGGGGAACCGCATTTGCTTATCATGCCTCAGGCCAACCAGATAAAAACACAATATGCTATCAACCAGTAGTTCCCACCTAGGATGGGTTGAATGTAGCTCTCTGCTCCCACCAAAGTGCAAACGAACCATCCCAATGTAAAACAAACTGGCTTTGAGCTCATGTGCAGTAACAAATGTTTTAGAACAGAAATAAGAATTAATGCAATATCAGGAATCCTTAGAAATAAGTTCACTAACCCTGAAAAATGTTCACAACACACAAAAGCTTTGCAACACTTAGAAATATTTTGGCAGACTCAGGAGAACTTTGGCAAATTCAGAACAGCTTTTGCAAAATACTGTTTAAATAGCCTAATTGACTAATTTTATATCATTGCTGGTTGACTTCAGAGTTTTTGCTTCACTGTATAGTTTTTCAGATCTCCGCTGAAGGTGTTTTTCGTCCCTCCCCCTATTTCTCTGTGTCTTAAGTTGGTACAACTGGTTTTACATCCTGTGTGTAATCTTGACTATCTCAAGGATTACTTGCATAAAATTAGCCCCACTTAGTAAAAGTCTGCATATCATTGCTGGAGCCTTTCTGTGTCCTGACAGAGTGCTCTTCAAACTATCTGGAGATATACAGAGCTGAGTATATTTTTATGGCACTTCAGAGTTGTGTACTGGTAATAAGAAGTTATGTACCTACCATAACGTTCCATGTTAGTTGTCTTCTCTCGCCTTCTTTCTTGCTTGATGGGTTCGGAGCCGATCCCTCGGCTCCGACTGCACTGCTAAGCTCGAGAGTCACTTTTACCAGCTCGAGGCAGCCCCATATCCCATGATGCAAGGCGGTAAGTACCCAGATCTCGTTTGCTAACAAAGGGCAATAGCACCAAGCATAAAATACTTCCCAAAGGAAGAAAGAAAACTTACAGATGGAAGAAGGACCAGGTCTGAATGGTCTTCAGCATAACAGTTTCTTATACAAGGTTTGTCCAGGCCAGGGGGAAGGAGGGAGGGTCGCAGAAAGAAGCGAGAGAAGACAACTAACATGGAACGTTATGGTAGGTACATAACTTCTTAATGTTAAGTTGTCAATCTCGCCTTCATTCTTGCTTGATGGGACCGCGTCCTAGCACCTCTATCCTGGGTGGCTCAATGGAACAAACTCTTGAGGACTGTAGAGCCAAAACTGGCTCTGTCCCTGGAGGCCAAGTCCAATTTGTAATGGGAAACAAAAGTGTGAGGAGTAGCCCAAGTGGCGCTGCACAAATAGTGTCCAAAGGAAGTCTAGCTTGAAAGGCTGTAGAAGTAGCTAAGCTCCTAGTTGAATGTGCTTTAGGTTTTGAGCACAGCTGTTTTCCCCTGAGCGTATAAATTTCGAGATGACGAAGAAAGCCATCTGGACAAGGTCACTTTAGAAACAGGAAGGCCTTTTTATTATCCGCATAGGAAACAAAAAGTTGATCAGATTTTCTAAATTTTTTTGTTCTGTCCAAATAATATCTAAGTTGACGGTGGACATCAAGATAATGTAGCTTTTGTTCAGCTCTATCTGAATAGTTAGGAAAAATACAGGAGATCAATGGATTGATTCAGATTGTTCTTTGAAGCGACCTTAGGTAAAAAGGATGGATTAGTTCTCAAAGATACTCTGTCTTTGTGAAAAAGCAAATAGGGGGGTCGAACCGAAAGAGCATGAAGTTCAGACACCCTCCTGGCAGATGTAATAGCCACTAGAAATAAAGTTTTCCAAGAAAGATATTTCAGGGAACAAGAAACAGCTGGCTAGAAGGGGGGAAGAATCAAGGATGTCAGCACTAAATTTAGATCCCACTGAGGAGGAGGATTCCTGATTGGAGGCTTTAGTAGGAAAATTCCTTTCAAGAAGGCCCTGCAGAGCCTATGGGACATAATATTATGATCTGCTATCCCGACATGAAAATTAGAGATAGCAGCCAATTGAACTCTGACTGTGGAAGAAGAGGAGCCTGCATGAAAAATCTCTGCTAAGAAGTCCAGGACTGCCTGAACAGGGGCAGTAAAGGATCAATATTTTGGGCCTTAGCCCAATAAGAGAAACGTTTCCATTTGCTTGTATAAACCCTCCTGGTAGAGGATTTTAGCGAAGCTACTATGATATCTCTAACTGGGTTAGAGATCAACGGAAGCCTGGCTAAGGAAGGAAGTGGAGCAACCATGCTGTGAGGTTGAGAGAAGGGATTGACCGGTGCAGCTGACCCGATTGGTGAATCAGAAGGTCTGGCACTGGGTCCAGATGCCACGGCTGCACCAAAAGGTGATGATGGAGGAACGGAACCAAACTTGTCGAGGCCAGTAAGGGGCAATGAGAATCAATTTGGCTCTCAAAGCGGTAGCTTTCTGGATCACCTGAGGGATCAGAGGAAATGGAGGAAGGCATAAAGAAGTCCCTGGGGCCAATCCTGGGTCAGAGCGTCTCTGCGGGGATGGCCTGATAGAGGGAAGAGGCTGAAGAAGTCTGGACATTTGCTGTTTTGGGGAGTAGCAAAAGGATCGCAACATGGGCGACCCCATTCCAGAAAAATCTCTTCCGCTATAGATTGCTTGAGAGACCACTCGTGAGGCATGAGGATAGCTCTGCTCAATCTGTCCGCTATAATGTTGGTTTTCCCAGGGATATGCGTTGCTACCAGAAACCGAGGAGAGGAGATCGCCCATTGCCATAGTCTGAGCGCTTCTCGACACAAGGGGTAGGACTTGGTTCCGCCCTGTTTGTTGATATACCAAACTACAGACATGTTGTCTGTGTGGACTGCAATTGTCCCTACGGGAAGAAAGTCGTTGAGGGCTTGCAACGTTAAAAGCACTGCTCTCATCTCCAGGACATTTATGTGCAGATGGTACTCGAACGGCTGCCACGTCCCATGAACCATCCTGCCCTGATAATGACCCCCCCACCCGATCAGGGAGGCATCCGTGGTGACAGTGGCTATCGGGGATGGGGGTACAAAGTACCTGCCCTGGTGAACCTGAGACGATGTGATCCACCAAGCAAGATGCTCTTTGCATGTCTGTGTCACCAGAATCTGGTGACGCATTGGAAGTTGCTGGTATGACCACTGTGTGAACAGCATCCACTGAAGAAGGCGCATGTAGAATCGAGCCAGGAAGAAGAGTAATGGCCGCAGCCATGAGACCTAATACCTTTAGAACCATTCTGGCCTGTATTTTCTTGCTGGCCAGAATGATCCTGACATGAGTCTGAATGTCTGAAACTCTTTGTTCTGTAAGGGTAGCTGACATCCGAACAGTGTTTAAGTTTGCCTATGAAGGTAATAGACTGGCAGGGCGATAAGGATGACTTTTGAAGTTGATTGAGATGCCCAAATGAGAACAAAGGTCTATTGTGTAATCCCTGGCTTGTATAAGCTGATGCCTGGTGGTGGCTGACAGGAGCCAGTCGTCGAGATACGGAAACACCTGGAATCCTTGACGTCTCAGGTGAGCCGTGACCACTGCCATGCATTTGGTGAACACTCTGGGGGCTGTAGTGAGACCAAAGGGCAGGGCTCTGAACTGGAAATGACTGGACCCCAGCCGAAGCGGAGAAATCTCCTGGGCGTCTGTGAATTTTGATGTGATAGTACGCATCCTGAAGATCTATTGAGCACATCCAGTTGTCCTTCTGTAAGAAGGGCAGAATTGACTGAAGAGTGACCATTCGAATCTTGTCTTCCTGACAGACTTGTTGAGTCTGCTGAGATCCAATATTGGTCTCCAGTCTCCCGTCTTTTTGGGGACCAAAAAGAACCTTGAGTAGATTCCGGCTCTGAATGGTCTATTGTAACTTGCTGAATGGCTCTTTTTTGCAGTAGTTTTGCGATTTCTGACTCTGCAATCTCCCTTAGACCGGGTGGTACATCTGGAAGGGAACTTGAGGGGAAGGACTTTCCTTGAAAGGAATTATGTAACCCTTGGATATGATCGACTGTACCCATCTGTCTTGAGTGAGGGAATGCCAGGCTTCTGGGTACAGTGATAATCTTCCCCGGCTGCCTCCAAGGAGGGACAGCCGGGCAACACCTCAGGGATGCTGAAAGGGCTTGTCAGAGAGGCTCCCTGTTTCCCTGGTTCTTGGACCCCTCTGCCTCTAGAGCGGCGTCTGTTGTTGTTACCCCTCTGCCTCTAGGGGTAAACTGACCACGTGAATCCGGCGTGACTCCTTGGGATTTACGGAACCACATCTTCCCGCCCTTCTGTCCTTTGGGATAAGGTCTAGAAGGGGTGGAAAACGGACTCCAACAGCAGAAAGAGTCTTGCCGTCCTGCTCGCACCTGGTCAAGGTTTCCTTCACCTGAGGGCCAAACAAAGCTGACCCATCAAAGGGAGAATTTGTGAAGGACGCCTTAAAGGGATCCGCAAAATCACATAGCCGCATCCAGGCTTGGCGTCTAAGAGCCACACCTGTACCTGCGGCTCTACTCGCTCCATCCGCAGCATAAGATATTAGCCGCATGGAGGAGTTTGCAATGGAATTGAGGGTTCCTAGCTGCGAAGCAATTTTTTCTTGAGCCCCTGCAGCTGTAGGATCCTGAACTACTTCTCCCAGCTCCTTCAGGATATCTCTGGAGTCTGGTGAAGTGACATAGGTAATTCAGCGAGCATTGCAAAGGTCGCTGAGGAAAACATCCGCTTACCGTACCTATCCATGGTCCTAGAGTCCTTATTAGGAGGATGGACGGGCACGGAAGGATCTGCAAGTTCCTTTTTGGTGGCCGCAGCCACCACCATGGCATCAGCGGGGACACCCTTAGTAAGGAATTGTTTGTCACTTGGGGCAGTGATGAATTTTGAAGGCCTCCTAGGGACTGGCTCTACAGAGTCAGGAGCTGCCCATGCCTCGTGCAATAACCTGCATAAGGGGGTCGAAAGGCGGAGACACCCAGGAGGTGGAGGGCCGAGATCCAAACGCCTCTAGGTATAGTGACTCATCCTCAGAGGGATTGTTGGTGGGCCAGTTTCCCCTCTGTTTCAGAAGTTCTAGGATGTCTGAGAAGGAGACATCCTCAGAGGGGATCTAGGGATCCCTCTGACTCATCAAAGTCAGTATCCGAAGTGACAGACTCGGGGGAGTCTACATGCTTCCTCTTACAAGTCCTCTTCCTAGGAGGATCTCCCGAAACATCAGGAGAATCCTCGGAAGAGGGAAATTCCCAATGGGGAAACCTGAGGCGGAGGATCTCTGGGTCCTGTAGCAAGAGAAGTGGCAGAGATGTCAACAGGTACTATAGAGGGAGGAGCTACGGGAACAGACTGCTGACTGATACCAGTGGCCAGTACACTCTTCATCACCTCGAATGCTCCTCCCAGGCAGGTCCGAGAGATCCCGCTCAAGAGCTAGGAACTCCAGGGACCACCGAGTGAAGTCTCGAGGCAGATGTCGGAGCCGAGCTCACCAAGGCCGAGGCTCCAAGGGAAGAGCGGGCTCGGACAAGGGTCCGATGCCACTCACCCCTCGGAGGAGACCATGGAAGCCCGACCACCGAATCCCTCTAAGGAAGGTCTCAAGAGGAGATAAGAGTAGAGGCTGAAGGAACAGAAGGGGTATCCATCCTCCAGCCGTAGCAGTAACCATTCCCGAAGACTCCAACTCCAAGCTCTGGGGTAGAGTTGAAGGAGGAACTGTAACGGGGTGTGGACCAACAGTCGTCTGTTGAGACGGACTGTGTAACATTTGGGCCAGTACCTGTGACTTAAGTAATCTACTGACCACTCTCTCTAGGTCATGATCTGACAACCTGGGCGACCTTGAAGATCGGCTCCGATGGCTCCGTTCCGATAGAAGAGGTGAAGCCGAGGCCGAAAGTATCGGCTCCAAGGAAGGAGACCTCGACCTCTTCCTGGAATGAGCCATCGGAGCCGATACTATAGATCCTGACGGAGCCGACCTCTCGGAGCCGACAGGAAGTTTGATGTATCGGCTCCAGCGGGCGATACAGCCACCAAAGTAACGGTGTCGGAGCCGATCGGGCCGCCACCGATGCCTGTGCCACATGGGTGCCGGACCCGATCGGAGCCGACATCGAAGTGGTCAATACAGATTCGGCACCGATAGCCATCGGTGCCGAAGGCTGTCAAGCCAGAATCGGCTCCAGCGGAGCCGATCTAGACTCAATGCAGTCGGGCCGAGGCCGCAGGCTTAGATACAGAAGCCTGGGCCTTGGAAGATTTTGCTGATTTTGGTGGAGCCGACTTAGCCGGAGAGCCCTCCGGCTTAAGAAGGCCCCTAAGTATCAGCTTATTAGTCTCTCCTGCAGGACTCTCTGGCTGAAGGAATGACAAATAGCACAGGAGTCCTGCAGGTGAAGAGGGCCCAGACAATACAGGCAAGAAGTGTGACCGTCTGTCAGAGACATCTTCTGACAGCTCGAGTCACACTTCTTAAAACCTGAGACCCTCTCCTTTGACATGGTGCTGAAAAAACACACACACACACCAGTCAAAATTAACTTAAATAAATACCAAAAGGTATTCTATAAAACCAACACACACACCCTAACAGGGGGGGGATGGGATAGGGAAAAGTTTGACTAACAAAAATAAAGGAGATAGGGATTTCCTGTCAGAAAAGGTACAAAATAAACTTAAAACTATCAATAAAAGGTTTTTTTACTAAAAGGGGCTTAAATCTCACAAAAGTGAACAACTTACCAGGAGCTGGTAAAAAGAAGACCTCCTAAGCGAAGCGGCAAACGAGATCTGGGTACTTACCGCCTTGCATCATGGGATATGGGGCTGCCTCGAGCTGGTAAAAGTGACTCTCGAGCTTAGCAAGTGCCGAGTCGGAGCCGAGGGATCGGCTCCGAACCCATCAAGCAAGAATGAAGGCGAGATTGACAACTTAACATTTGTTGTTTGACTAATTTTATATCATTGCTGGCTGACTTCAGAGTTGTGCACCGTTATTTTTGCTTCCCTGTATAGTTTTTCAGATCTCTGCTGAAGGTGTTGGTTTTTCCATACCCATCCTCCCTATTCCTGTCTTGTTGTTTAAATTTGGAGGTTTTTGCAGTTGCCCGTCCCCACTGTAGATTTCATCTGGGACACTCCCCCCAGTCCCATCTCTTTACCTCATTCTACCTAATAGACTCCTTCTGCACTTGTTTTTAGTCATTTTTAATTTAATTGCATTTTTCATACTGTTTGGTCTAGCATTGCTACATACTCAAGTGTGCCAGCTTGCACTGCATTTGAATTGTTTTTACTGCTGTTTTAGCTACTTTTCTGTATATATATATATATATATATATATATATATATATATATATATATATATATGTGTGTGTGTGTGTGTGTGTGTATATATATATATATATATATATATATATATATACATATATATATTATATATATATATATATATAGATATATATATATATATATATATATATATATATATATATATATATATATATATATATATATAGATAGATAGATACTTTCCTGTAACTAGTGTAGTCCAGATTCAGATTTGCTGTATCCAGGACTGTATGTAAGCTTCTGAGCCCCCCCCCTCCCCAAGCTTTCTGTGTTGGAGGGAAGCCTTCTAGCTTATCAGTGGGAGTGGTAAGCACTAGGTAACCTATCTACCACATAAGGAGTGGTTCTGGCCCAGAAATTATAGTTATTGGCCATTTGGGCAGTTTTTCCATCTCTCTCAACTTTCTGATTTAAAAGCCCACATTTGCACTTTCCCCTTTCCTGTAACTAGTTTAGTCCAGATACAGATTCTTAGTTTTAGCACTTGAATTTGCTTATTCGTGATTACCACATGTTCAGAACTTGTTGTAAGCACTAAATAACCTACTAATTACTACAGCACTCAACCTTCATTACCTAGAGGAAAACAGTTTTGGTACTTACTTTCCTCAATTGCTTAGAGAAAAACAGCTCTTGTACTCACTTTCCTCACTTATCTAGAGGAAAACAGTTTTCTATTCAGGCATGTCCCAAGGGTCAGCTCCCAGTGTTGGCTCCTGTCTATCTGATGAATCTGGGCATCTTGAGGCAATGTAGAAATTGCCTCATGTACACAGACAACCCTCTCCTCCTACCACCCAACACTACAACCTGTGAGAGATGCACTTATCTAGACAAACTGGAGGTAAAGCTCTCTCCAATCAAGACTGAACTTGACAGTCAAGAGGAGAAGTTAAACACTTGCACCACACCACACTCATCACATAGTCTCATTAAATCTACGCAACCAAAATCCACACATAGAAACACAAAAACATTCACGGAGGCTCTCAATAATAATCTGCTCAAGCAACAGAGACCTCCAAAGCAGAAATGCAAGCAACCTCCACCCCCCCAACACAACCCAAATGACACATAGCCCGTAGACTCAGTGTGCCACTCAACCACAGCCAATAAGGCAAAACAACGTACCCAACACATTAGTCATAGGTGACTCTATAGTCAGGCACACTGATGTCCCACTCACCAGGCTAAACAAGGAGAAGGTTACTGTCAGCTGCCTGTCAGGTGCCAGGATGCGCCACATAACCCACGCACTTAGGTCACTCTACAACAAATACAAATATGACTCTTGTCATTGCCCATGTTGGTGTGAATGACCTGAGACGTACCTCCCTGGACTACATGAAAAGAGACATGGAAGAGCTCTCCGATCTTGTAGCCCAGGCAGGTATGACCCTAGCCCTGAGTAGCATTCTGCCATCACTCAGAATGATGCTGAAGTACAAGGACAAAATGATTGACTTCAACAATTGCCTAAGCTTCTGGTGCCATTCTAAAGGAATCCAGTATCTGTCTGCCTGCGATGACAAGGTCGACAGACCACGATGCTTTGCCAGAGATGTCCTGCACCTGTCACCCCTGGGATTCCGGATGCTGGCTAAGGTTCTTGCCGCCCCTATAGTGCCTTTTCTAGGCAAGGTTCAAATGACAAATTCACCACCATAACAGGAACATGCAAGCAAAAACTGAGGCTGATGCTACTCAATGCTAGAAGTCTAAATATCAAAATGCACTCACTCGAGGCACTCCTTAAAATGGAGAACATCTATATCTGTGCAGTGACTGAAACCTGGTTCAAGGCTCCAGAGAGCACCCCTACACTACCAGGCTATAACTCATGCCACACTTTTCGGCCATGTAACCTGGACCGGAACACCAAAGGAGGAGGTGTGTCCATATTCATTAAGGATATCCACACCTCCAGGCTAGTTGCTCAGCATAATGCAGCTGAGATTATCCAAGTGCAACTAACTCTGGGCAAAACTGCAATCCAAATTGTAGCTTGCTACAGATCACCCACCATGCCCCAGGATTCCCACTCCTCTTTTCTTGATGTACTGGAAAATATTAGGGTTCAACCAAACACCCTAATAATGGGCGATTTCAACTACCCCACCATTAACTGGGAAAACTACTCGTGTACCAACTCCTTCGCTCAACGCTTTCTGGAATTCATAAACTCCAATGCCCTGGATCAACTTATCCACACCCCCACCAGGGACAACAATATCCTAGATCTAGTCATTACCAACATGAGTGACCGGTGTTCCACACCTGAAGTCAACGCCTCATGGGTCCGATCCGATCATAAGCTAATTACCCTAGATATCCACATCCTGCCCCCACCCCCATTAAGGCAACCATGGTAAAAAATTTCTCCAAAGCAAACTTCATGCTTCTTAAGACAGAAGTGGTGAACTTCATGACACCCATGCAGATGGACAATACAGTTATGACTACTGAATCCTACACAGTTGCACTTTATAAGCACTTACATGAGTGCATGGATTGTGCTATCTCAAACAGAACCAAGACACTGTCCTCCAAAAAAAAGGAAGCCAATCTGGTGGTCCCCTGCCATAAACAAACTGTACAACAGAAGGAAGAAACTGTTAGAGGAGCTCCCTGCTCAGCCTCAGTAAGAAGCTGCGATCCCTGATAAAATCCTCCAAAGCTAGTTACGAAAACAAAATCGCCACAGATTCTAAAGACAACCACAAAGCATTATATCGCTATGTCAAGAATCTCAATGGCAACACTCAGATCTGCTCCGAGTTACAGCACAATGGCACTAAATATACAGACCCAACTGATATTGCCAACATCCTGGCAGATAGGTTCAGTGCTAACTTTACCTCCTTTTCTTCCCCTAAAGAGCCAGGTTCAGTGCTAACTTTACCTCCTTTTCTTCCCCTAAAGAGCCCATCTCTATACCGGAAGAATGCAAAGTTCCTGTAATCACGGCTGCACAGGTGAAAACCACACTCTCCAAAGCCAAGAACACAGCATCCATGGGACCAGACAACATCCCAGGCTGCGTTCTACATGAACTACAGAACGAACTGGCACCCCACCCAAGTACCATGTTCAATCATAGCCTCATCTCTGGCTTTGTGCCTGCTGAATGGCGCACAGCGACGGTTATCCCACTTCACAAGGGAGGAGCCACCACGGACCCCGGGAACCACCGCCCCATTAGCCTGACGAGCCTGGTCTGCAAGGCCATGGAACGTATCATCATGGAACTTATAAACAAAGACATTGGTAATTTCCAAACTCTGGACCCCACCCAGTTCGGGTTAGTAAAAGGCAGATCATGTCTCCTAAACCTGGACAGACTTCTTTGAAGCAGTCACCAAAGCCGTAGACAAGGGTAAGGTGGTTCACACAGCCTATCTAGATCTTGCCAAGGCTTTCGACACCATCCCCCACTCTGGAATTATAGATAAACTCACTAAACTAGGTATAAATCCCTATGTCACAAGATGGGTTGCCAACTGGCTCACTGACAGAACACACACAGTGAAAGTAACAGACTCCAAATCAGACTTCAGATCAGTGACAAATGGAGTACCACAGGGTTCAGTCCTGGGTCCTCTCCTGTTTGGTATCTACTTCTCTGAAGTACAGGCTAACACAGAAAGTCTTTGGCTAATGAAGTTTGCAGATGACTGCAAACTAGGAGCCATAATCGAAACTCCTAACGATGTGGACATCCTACAAAAGGGCCTCACTGAGACAGATGCCTGGTGTCAAAGCCATGGCCTCAAGCTCAATGCCAAAAAGTACATTGTCATCCCCTTTGGTAAAAACTCTGTACCCATGAACTACAACATAGGCGGTAGGATACTTAACATCGAAAGTGTGATAAGAGACCTTGGGACACAGGTGGACAGTAGTCTCTCCTTTGATAATCACATTGCCACAGTAGTCAGGAAATCCTTCTACATGGCACACCTCATCACAAAAGGTTTCTCATCCAGAAAAAAAGAGGTCATTGTTCCCCTCTACTCATCACTCATTAGACCCATTATAGAGTACAACGCCCCTTTTGGTATGTACCTCACAAGACATGTACAACAACTAAAAAGGCCGCATAAGTACCTCACAAAGGGGATTACCGGCCTCAAACAGATGCCCTACGCAGACAGTCTCAAAAAACTCCAGCTTTACTCCATCACATATCGCCTACTCAGAGATGATCTCTGCCTAATATACAAAGCTATGTCAAATCCAGAGTTGTTGGACATGCTCCACTTAAAGAAATCCCAATCCCTCCGAGCTACATGCTCTAGGGACCTAAACATTGTCACTGCAATAAACAGAACATGGCGGAGGGATACATTCCTGTCTCAGAGACGTCCCATACTCTGGAATAAACTACCTATCTATATCAAACAATGCTCCTCATTAGCACTCTTCAAGAAAAATCTTGATGATTGGATGGGAAATAGGAAATTCCCCCCTGGGATCACCTCTGTGGCTCTGCTTGACAGGGGCACAGGAAAATAATTTTCTTGGGTGGCAAAAGCCAGGGTACCTTTTTGGCTAGGCTTATATAGGCCCTAGGGCCAATAGCCAAGTACCTACCTATGAACCTATGAATCCTCAATATTGCTCCATATAAAGACCACATCCCTCAGTTCCAAAGCGCCAAAATATTGATCTCTTTTCTAGAAATTAATCACTCAAAAAAGCTTTGCATCACTGTCTTATACATCCCACCTGGAAATAACATTCCAACTCTAGAAGATATTCTGTCATGGCTCTCCTAAAATATAACAAATGAAGCAATTATCCTTGGGGACATGAATACTGACTGGTCCTCTATCTCTTCCAGTCATCCACCAGCATAAACCTATTTCACTTCACCCAACTTATCACTACTGCTACTAGGTACAACAACAAAACCAAAGAAGGATCCATCCTAGACTGGATTCTAGTCTCAGATCCTTCCAAGTTCATAACTTCTGGCACTATGTCCAACTCCATTACTGACCATTTCCTTGCCTATACAAGCCAAGCCTGCTCAGACATCCCAAAAAAAAACATAATATTAAACTAATCCAAATCCTTTCTAAATTTAACCTCATCATATTTAACAGCATCCTGAAAAGCATTAACTGGAGTATCCTTAAAACTCTCTCATTGGATGATGCTTTGCTCCACTTTAATAGTTTTTTAAAAAAAATATTAGATAGCCTAGCCCCCTCAAGAACCAAAATAGCTAAAACTAGTAATGCCCCCTGGTTAACACACGCTACTAAAGAAATCATGATTAACAGGGACAAAACATGGAAAGTTTGGCTTAAATCTAAGAATACATCTGACCTTATTCATTATAAACAGCTCTGCAAACAAGATAAACTTATCTTGAAAGACAACCAGCACTACTTCTGGAACCAGAAAACTAATAGAAAAAGTAACCCCAAAACATTCTGGTCTTTTATCAATAATCTCCTGAACCTGGCACCAAAGTCAATCCCTGCCCACTCCCCGACAATCCTCCTAATCAAATTGCAAGTTTCTTTAACTCTTATTTTATTAACACCATTGCCAGTATTACCTCTAGTTTTTCCCTTCCTCTCTCAAACACCATTTCTTCTCCATCCAATATACCTCAGACTTTCCCAACAATTCATATACTAATCATCATCCATCTCCATCCACTGACACTCCCTTGCCAAACAGCATACAAATGACTTCTCAGCCACAGTTCAATCTCTCTTTCATCTCTACTTCTTATATCAAAACACTTCTTCTAAAATTAAAGCCTTGCTCAAGCTCTGCAGACAGAATTCCTAATAAATTTCTTTAAGCTTGCTGCAGACTCAGTGGCCTATCCCATCAGATTTCTGATAAATAGATCCATCAAGAATCTTATGTACCCAGCCTCTGGAAAAAAGCCATAATATTACCACTTCATAAAAGTCACCCCTCAGCCAGTATCCAACCCATTGCTATACTTTCCCCTATTTCTAAAATTCTAAAAAATGTGTTCAAAAACAACTCTTAGACTACCTTCTAAAAATACAAAATTCTCTAACCTATTCAGCACGGGTTTCATTCAAGACACAGCACATCCACTGCACTAATATCCTTCTTAGATACAGATAAAGCCCAAGACTCCAAAAACATTTATCAGCTTTTTTCTTGAACTTATCAAAAGCATTTGATACTATCTCTCATTCTATCCTCCTCTCCCAGCACTCTAGTATTGGTCTATCTCTCCAGTCACTTAACTGGTTCAAAAAGCTCCCTCTCTAACAGACAGCATGCTGTTAAATGGCAAAACTCCATTTCCCCTTACATTCACAACCATACAGGTGTACCCCAGGGGTCAATTTTAGGTCCTCTACTGTTTAACACTTTTTACTTCCGCGGTGGTGCAGTGGTAGCATTGTTGCCTCACAGCAAGAGGTACTCCCGTTCGATTCTCGGCTGGAGTGTGGGGAGTGCCTTCTGTGTGGAGTCTGCATGTCGTGGTTGGGTGGGCATTCGAAAGACATGCGTAAATGGGCGTGCCTTCGTTGAAGGCTGAACGTCGAGCTGGCACCTCGGCATTCGTGAAAATCTACTGCCAATCATTAGCGGACCGGTGTTCCGCTGTGGCGACCCCTAACCGGGAAAAGCCGAAAGACAACAACATTAACAATCTCCACCAAACTATTCAGCAGGGCTCCCTAGTATAGTAGACAGATTACTCTAGTCTGCTCTGCTCACAACTCAAACATTCTAAAGCAAATCACCCAAGCTGCATTTTCTACCATAGAAACCTGGCTTCACAAAAATCACCTTTCTTTAAATACCAAAAAAACAAAAAAAAAAAAAAAACAAACAAACCTACGATCTTTACTCCCAACAGAAATTCACCCATTAATAAAGCCAACTTTGAAATATTTTCTCTCTTAACCCCACCAAAATTGAATTAGTAATGCACAGTAAGCTATTAGGAGTAATTACTGATGAAAACCTCAACATCCATCTTCATATTCAAAATAATACAAGCAAGACCCACAAAAAACTGGGGCTACTCTACAGATATAAGTTCTTCTCCCTCCCTTCCAAACAAGCATTAGCACTATCTTACCTTCTGCCTTTGCTAACTTATGGTCCTCCTCCATTAACTAACTTGCAGTCTTACCTGAAGGCAAAATTAGAAACATGCTATAACAAGATTGCTAAATTTGCCACAGTCACCATTCTACTCATCACTGTATTACTTTAAAACAATTACAACAGTTTAAACTCTCCCACTACTACAGCTCACAAACACTCCTAAACTGATATACAAGCCTCATAACTGTCTTGCACTCAGCTCCCTATTCTACCTTTACAATCCAGCTCGGCCTATACATTCTGAACACCAGTATCTTCTCCAAATACACAAACCCAAACTTCCTGCAGGTCAAGTATACTCCTGGACAATTTCCAAAATATGGAATAATCTTCCAGCATCAATCCACTTATAACCAAGACCTTCTAGCTTCAAACGTGCACCACACAATAATTTCTTCTCCAAGTGGATATTTAACTGTTCATTTTCTACCTCAGCCATTACTTAAACTTAAACTTACTCTACCAATTAAACCTTGAATCTGTCCATATCTAGCTTTTCCTAATAATTTATTTTTATTTTACATTCTTAACAAACCTTTACCTATCCCTTTGGATATTCACTTACCTCCTTACTCCTTTTTCCCTCCTTTCTCTCCCCTTTTCCACTTTCCTTTTACTTTACTAATCTTCCTTCTCGCCTGTCTTTAGTTGTCCTTCAACTTTTATTCTTCCCCCTCGTATCCCCTCTATTGTTTCTCCTTTATTTCCTTAACCCCATGTCATTATAATCTCATACCTATATGCCTTTCACACTAACTTACATTCATATTTTTCTATTGCTTGATTTAATTACTGCCTCAAAATTATATACTTTTTCTTCTGCATACAACTGTTAATTTGGAATCCACTGTAATATGCTATGTACTACTTTCAAATTATTATACCGCTGTACTATTACTATGTCTAACTTTTCTGTTTATACATTGTTTTATTCAGCCATATTTCATTCTTTGTAATTTTATGTATTATTGTTTACATGGGAGCTTTTCTCCCCGGGTCTCCATTGAAAATAGGCTAGCTTGGCTCAGTGGACTTTTCCAGTAAACAAATGTCAATAAATAAATAAATAAATAAAAGGCAGAACAGACTGCAAGCCATACAGTTTTTCAAATCAGATACAAGTTATACATTTTGTTAGTACAGCAGAAAGTTCACAAAACTCTTGGATTCCAAATGTAACACTGGTGTGAGTCTGTACCAAAATTGTGGTATTTCTTTACAAGATGGGAAGAACAATACTACAAATTAATCAAGCAAGGGAATTAATAAATACAAGTATTTTAATGGAGTTGACCACAGCTAAGCTAACCTTTGGGAAAATTATCCATTAGACTGTTTAATCACACTTCCTTTAACAGTGCACAGTGATTGGGTTATTTATTTTATACTACAATACAATTACACTAATTTTTGCAATCCCCACAATGACATTGTTGATCTAAACTGTATCCTTCATTTAACTTTTCTCATCAAATGACAACAGCTGCAGTCACTTTATCCTTTCCTTATATACCTCTGTCGCCAGCCCCTGATCATCCTATTTGCCCTTCCTTGCACCCTCCCTCTCCAGCATTCTAATATCCATTCCCCTATATGGTCTCCAACATCACTGTACTGTGTCAACACTGGCAAAATCTGTCCTCACCCAAGGCAGTTAAGGACTGACTGTGGCTGTAGGGGAAAGTCCCAAGCTAGTCTGACTTTAATCACAAGTTACAGAGTCCTTGTGCTAGCTACTACTTCTTCATCTTTATTTCAATCCCCAGTGAGAAATCTGCTCTGATAGAATTACTTAAACTAGAAGGGTCTGCAAGAGGAAATTGCCAAAACACTTGTAAATTCTTTGCTGGCGAAAAATTAATCTCCATAACTAACTAAATTACTTTATGAGGGGGAGGTGTTTTAATTTTTCCAAATGAAATTCACATATGGCGCCAAGCAGTCTTCAAACTATAGTAGCAAACAAGCTGTACTGTAAGTGTCCTGTACCACAATTTCAGGGTGCAGAAGTTCAATACAGATCTCTGGTCACTGTCTAATTAGAGTCTGTATGTTCTTCCCATGTCTGTGTGGGTTTTCTGAGGGATTTTGTTTCCTCCCACCTCCCATAAACATACTGCACAATGGGGACCACTAAAATGAATTTTGTGTTTATCTGCCTTTCTCTGTGAGCACTTGCATTTGACTACTATCACTGTAGCCCAGGCTGTACCTGAAAAAGGTCTTAAGGAGTAGAGGAGGAAACGTTCATCTACCTAGTTATTAAGGAAATAAAAAATAAAAAAATAAAATTTAAAAGGGTGAATCAAAGCTTCAACATACAAAGCACCACAGGCTGCAACTTGCCCCTTCCCTACTGTAGTAATAACATTACAATGTACTGCCTAAGTGTCCCTGATCACCATCATCACCGCCACCTCCTCCATCATCCTCCTCAGCCTACTTTTCCTCCTCCTTCAGTCCCAACTGTCAACTGACAGGGCAGGATTTCTCTCTCTTTTCTTCTCTCTTCTAGTATATTCATACTCTGTCCCTTCTCCAGTACAAATAATCTTGCCTCCCTTACCTTATATTATTCTGGGCATATACTGTTAGTTTTTCACAGCCATACTGCTGCCTTAGGTAATGCATTTTGCACACCACTACTAATTTCCTTTGGATGTCATCCGTAAATATCTTGCAATACAATTGAAATTTTTAATGCTTTTTTTAATTTGTAGACTCCTGGTTATAAATTTTGGCCTAAGCCTGAAAATGGTCCATTTTGAAAAGTGTTCTACCTCAGACAAGAAATAAACAAACACACATACATAAATAAATGAATAAATATTACTGCTCTGCTGTGCTGTGTTTGCATGAAGTTTTTTAACATTTACTTTACAAAAATATTCACCTGGCTGTAATGACCACCACAGTTTAAAAAATGTTTGGTGCAAGAACACCAAGACAGAAAGGTATTTGCAGCCCCCCACCACCACCACCAGTGAAGTTGTTACGCTCCCTCCCCCTAACCCTGAGGTTATACACTCATGAAGTCTTGGAAACTCATAACACTATTATGATGTAGTTTTTATCACAGGTGAAAACAGTGAAGGATGGCATCTTATAAGAAGCTTCTAGCTGAAAAAGGTTGAGGTTTGTATATATTACGTGTTAAATGGGATAGTCTGACTGGGTTAAAAAACTCTTTTCAGCACAGGCCTGTGGTGAAATGCTCTAGGTAAAGACAAATTGACATGTATAAACAACACACATGTATTAAAAGTGTAAGGCTTAAAGAGAGAAACAAACTGATAAAGTGCATGATTCATATGTAAATCAGATAAACATCTACTGAAATAAAATTTCTGAAGGAAAATAAGTTAGTAAGAGGGAAAGAGGAATGAAGCAGTAATGTAATACTGAAAAGGAAGTATGTAAACTGGATCAAAACAAAGCACAGGGAAGAGATGGAATTAGTAATAACAACCCGAGAACACTTTGACATGAACTTGCAGTACCATTATATCTGTTATTCACTAGTCATACAAATATGAGGAGATTCCTCAAGATTGGAGGCATGCACTTGTTAAACCTATCTTTATGGGAAAGGGAAGTAGGATATACCCAGCATCATACAGACCCATACTTTATTTTCATGTTGTGGAAAAATAATGGGGAAAGTTATTTTGGATAAACTACTGTCAGAACTGGAAAACTGGGACTTGAAACCATATATCAGCATACATATGTTGAAAACAGATCTATAATAACCTGCATCATGGTATTCTATAACAATATTGTAACAGGTATAAATGAAAAATTGTGCTGTGATGTCATTTATAGTGTTATCTTAAGCATTTGATAGGGTCATACACAAAACACTGATAAATGCATTAGAATAACTAGGTATTGATGTAATATTGATATTGTGGATAGTTGAAAGGCTTGCAAGTAGGATATGGCAAGTGTGATACAGCAACTGGCCAGGTGAAATTCAATGTCAGGGTGTCCCACAGGGGTATATCCTATGCCCATACTTGTACAGATTGTATCTTTCAGATCTTTTTCATCTGGGGTGTTCTACAGTCTGTATGCAGATGACTTGAAAATGGGTAAAATAATTAAATTTGTTACAGATAAGGCATGGCTGCAAAATAACTTGACTAAATTGACCATTTGGGCACATGACAATAATGTTCTGATAAATACATCAGAAGCCATGTATATGGGATTTGGGAGACATAGACTGAAATGTGAATATTCAGCACTCAGTGACTGAAATTGCAGACTCCAAGGAACTACGTTTTGTTGTTGTTTGTCTTTTTGTTTTTTCCCGGTTAGGGGTCGCCACAGCAGAACTCCGGTCCGCTAATGATTGGCAGTAGATTTTTATGGTGCTTAGTTGCCAGCGTGATGCCCAACCTTCAGCGAAGGCACACCCATTCACACATGTCTTTTGGAGGCCATTCGACCACGGGGAGGACATGCAGACTCGTATTTGTGTAAATCCAGCTTTGAGTTTTTCCAATCACACCAACCAATTACTTAATTATATCTATAGAACTACATGTTAAATAAAGAAATTTATAAAGTCTAGGAAATCAGAAATAAAGAAATCCTTGTTTGTTAGCTACATTAGACCTGAACTTGAGTATGGAATAAGAATATGGAAACCTTATCATAAAACAAGTATAAGTAAACTGGAAAGAGTACAGCTGAAAAAATATATGAAGGGCATTCATGGATGTGAAACTCTGATTCGTTATGAAGGACTAAAATAACTGAAGGTATACAGCGTCTCGTACAGACATTTATGAGGAAACATTATTTCTGGTATATAGGGCATTTAGAGGCAACGACTTCTGGGAATGTTTGGGGTTAACAAAAAGTAGCAGAAAATATTCAGATAACCTAGGTAGATGATTCTATAGGAATAACAGGTGTACTAACTGGTTCTCTGAGACAGTAGCTGATGCATGGAATAGACTACTAAATTAAAGCAAGCACTAGTTTAGATATTTTTAAGAATAACCTGAACACTTATGGGAATAACTATTTGGTATATTGGCAGGCTAGAAGGGCATTATTGCCTGTGTCTGAAATATCTGTATGCATGGATAGATGGATGTCTGCAGTCAATAGATTTAGTGCATCATAAGCAAGATATAGGTATTTACTATGGTAAAATAGAGAAGTCCTTGTATCTCTCCAATTCTCAACTTTCACAAAAAAAGCAGTGCAGTTTAAACACTACAAAAGATGGAAAAGATCATAAATCAGAATGTATCAATGGAAAAAAAAGTTACTGACCCTCCCACCAAAGATTCTATCAACAAAGCATTGCTTCTATGCCGCAGTTTAAAGTGAATGGAAAGAAGAGACTGAAGGACAGTGTTGGCCAAAACAATATCATCTTCTGAGGCTACAAAGTACATTGCCATAGACCGACAAAGCTTAGCCAAAAAAAGCCACACACAACCAATTACAGTGCTACAGAGATAATGCACAGAGCATCACAATTTAAGATTTTATTTTATTTTCTGACTATATTGATACTTTATGTCTGCATGGAAATGTTCCCCATGCCAACTACCACTGAAGTTACATTTTCCTCCATTTGCCCTTCCTCTATAACTCCATCCCCACTTCTTCCATAAGATTGCAGTATGTTCAATTTGTACCTCCTGGTCTTTTCTTTTCTAGTGTATCCATAACTAAGATTTCAGGCTTTGCTAACAATGATGCACACATAAAAAAAAAATAAATAAAAACGAAAATCAAACCACTTCCTCTTTCTCTGTATGGCGGAAGCCAGTATTCCAGATGCAGTTTTATCAATATGGAAGACTTCAACACAAAAGAATTATGAAAAACACCACTCATAATCCCCCAAAGTAGCTATTCCTTTAGAAGAGAGACAGCATATGAACCATCATAAATGTCATCATCTGTAAAGATGCATTAGGCACAATAGTATAAGAAAACCATGTCATGCTTTCTTAAGGGAGTGACACACCCTCTCAGCTTTATCTACTATGAAACAAGTTAACTACGTATTTTAAAGCTTTTCTGGATATGTTATATCACAAAACAATGATTCCGAAAGAGTAACATATTCAGGAACTTACCACATCTTGACGTCTATCTTTCTTGGGACTCCAGAATCAAGATGTGAATCTTAAAATAACAAAGATAATAGGGTGAGGGGGATAAGGTCCCTGCGAGTGACAACACAGAGAATCCACTCAGTACTTGGATAATGTTCCAACTCAGAAAAATTCCACACTGAAATTGTGTTCTGCTTCATCTAGTAAAGGACAGTCCAAATAGTAGACAAACATAAGGTAAGATAGTAGAAGAGGCTTAGGCCTCAAGAGATGTCTACCAAAAACAGTGTCTAAGATACAAGTTTAATTTCACTTAAACTGGAGGGTACAGGATTTTTGCTATAAGGCCAAAGGCAGAAAATCCTCTTACTGCTTGATCTTCCATGGATGACCAAAACAGCAGCAATACAGACTGTAAAAGCAGAACTTTTAAGACATAGGTCATAAGCATAACTGAAGGAGTCAGGAGTCAGATGTACAGAAGAGCTATTGACTTTGGTGAAGAATGGATAGAAGCATTTTGCACTTTTGTCATAACAAACAGCTGTGGCAGAGACTTTTCTAGACTATTGTACAGAATTCTCTCTTCCCTGTTCTTAAGATCAGGAAAGAATGTAGGGAGATTAATAGCGTGCATTAAGATAAATTCAGAAACAACCTTAGACATGAAGGAATGGCTGGTTTTGAGTCACTCTATCTTTGCGAGAAACAAAAAGGGCTAAAATAACTTGAGAGTTTGCAGCTCACACAGATACTTATTGTTCTGCCTTCAGCTAGATGAGTTAGACCATCTTTCAAATAAGGAACATCAGGGAAAAGCTAGCTGCAGGCTCAAGTGGAAAATTAGCCAGTTTTTCTAATACAGAATTAAGATGCTGTTATGGAATCACCTGTTTCCTAGGTGGCTTGATGTTTGAAACTCCTTTCAAGAGCTGTATGATTTGGAAAAAAAAAAAAAAAGGAGGAAGGGGATGATCTAATGGCAGACAAGCAGAAATGGAAAAAAGATGCACTTTGATAGATGTTAAGAGGCCTGACTTGAGTAATTTATACATGTATTGAAGACCCACTGAAACCTCCCACCTGGTTTGGGTCCTAGTTTCTATGATGGCACCAACTAGAAAACCTCTTCCATTTGGCGAAATATGATTTCTTAGCAGCAGGTTTTCAGCACCCTTTAATAGCTATTGCACATTCTCTGAAAAGAGATGCCTAAATGGGGTCAAAATATTATCATTCATTCAGTCAGATTTGGCTTCATAAGGCTGAGGAGAATGACAGATCCCTTGTGCTGTACAAAAAATCAACTCTGTGAGGAATTTTTTGGTAATTGTTCCAGGCTAGATACATGAGAAAGGAGAACCACTGCTGTCCGGTCCAAAAGGGAGCATCCTTGGAGAGTTCTGTATCTTTAGTAAGACTGGCAATTAGAGGAAAGGAATATTCCTGTCCAAGGGAAATAAATGGTATTTGTTTTAAAGGTAAGGAATCCTGGCACAGAACTTCTGCAACTCTCTGTTGTGAATACATGTAAACAGATCAACTTGGGGAGTACGGCGCAGGTGGATAATCTTGAAAACCTCTGGGTGTAACATCCATTTGTAATGGTTCATCATGGATCTGTTCAGGCAGTCTGCAACTGTGTTCTGCTCTGATGGAATTTAGGTTGCCTGAAGAGAGACTGTACCGAGTTGCCAGCTCCCAAACTACTATGGCTAATCTGCACAGGGGGTAGTAAGTGGTTCCTCGTAGTTCATTTTTGTACCATTTAACTGTAATGCTGTCCATTATGACTAAAAGTGATCGAAGAGTCCACACCTCATTCAGTAGTTTCACTGCCTGTCTAAGGACCATCATCTCTGAGATTTATGTGTTCTTCCTGCAATGAGGCTCCGACATATCTTGAACTTTGATACCTTTGGAAACCGCCCTAAAAAGAGAACCTCCAAAGCATCTGTTGAGACAGACTGAATTGGAATGGGGAGAGAAAGAAGGTACTTGGATTCTGTTGTACTTGGTTGGCCTAACAAAGGAGTTCTGTTTTGTTGAAGTGCAAGACTGGACTGGAATAGGATAGGAAAGTGGATGCTGGTGTTGGGTCCGGACCAGATATGAGAAATCACTTCAATTTCCAAATGTGAAGTCTGGCTAAAAGATTTATGAGGATGGCAGATGCCAGCCAACCTACACTTTCGAGGACATCCCTTGCTGTTGCACTATTCTGGTGAGCAAGATCTCTGAAAAGGTGATGGCAGAAGTAAACTTTCTTCTGTAGGGAGGCCAACTATCATCAAATAAGTGTCTAGAAGGCATCCCAAGAACGTTAGCCTGATAGACGGACTAGGGATGATTTTTTACAGATTTAACCTATAAACTAGACTCTGGAAACAATTCATTGGAAAATGAAGGAGTGCCACAGTGTCTTTTTTAACACATTTATTAAATTACAGTTTAAGACACATGCACACATACATTAACAGAAAAGAAAATAAACCATATTAACATTTTTACATTTACATATATTATACAGTACATATGTTTTCTTCTTTATACCTACTTTATTTTGGTCCAACATTACTCACCTCCTGCCTTCCTTTAAACCTCTCGCCTCCTGAACATTATTCTGCATATATTGTTCCCACAGACTTTGTTTATTTTTATGTAATTTGCTCCTTCCCTTTTCTAAACATCTCTCTTCAAGTTCTTTTACAATACACTCAATAATTGAAATACAATTGGCTTAGATTCGGATTTCAATTTTCTAGTAATTGCTTTTTTTGGAAGCCAACAGAATTATATTTAATAAGGCCTTACTATGTATAGGTAATTCAGATCCTGTACCGAAGCTCAAAATGATAATTTCCTTAAGTACACCAATTTGATCCACCAATATATCTGACAAGAGTACTCAAGGGAATTTTTTAAATCTACCAACCAATTACAATCTCAGAAGATATGTTCCCAGTTAACTATTTCTTCCCCATCACACCTTCAACATGTGCTATCTACCTGAGGAAAAAGTCTTTGAAGTCTGCTTGGGGTATAAAAATACTTATGCAAACATTTTCAATCAAAACTCCTAAACCTTTTGGACTTTTCTGCATACTTGGGAGCCATTCATACATCTTCCTGTTGTTCCCTTGTAAACTGATTTTTCAGTCTCTCTTCCCAATCTCTTCTAAACTCCTCAGATTGATTCTAATAGTCATCATGATATATTTAAAATACCCTACCAATTATTCCCTTTTAAATAGCAGCTTCTGTTTAAGATTCAACTAAAAACTGTACCACAGCAGGTCTTTCACTTAGAACTCCCCTATCTCTATCTATCTGCTGCATGCTGGTATCAGTTCCTGGTGGGGAAGCCAGTTTTAACTTGCAGTCCAAATGTCTTCTTGGACTCATCCCACTCTATTTACCTTTCCCTATTTAAGTATTTGCTCAAAATACTTTAGTTCATTTACAGTTCTCTCCAGTAAATTCCTGCCACTTCTTACCTATTTTCTGTAACCCTACTTGCAATAATCTCTAGTGTCAAATCTCCTTTCTCCATTCCTGTGTTCGCTTAGTTCTTAGTATACGTTTTGAATATAATATTCTGTATGGATATTATTCTCTTTACAGATCTGCATCCAAAATCCACTTTATTTTTATTTCTTGACCCCATACCCACTTCATTATCATCCCTTTCCACTTTGAATTATAACCTTCCTTTTGTGTTATGTATATGAACCTTAACTGTGCAGCTCTAAAATATCCCTTTCCCTTCAAATCAAGTAATCCTAAACCATGTTGTTCTATTATGTGGATCGACTTATCACATTTAATCCTTGCTATCTTACCCTCCTAGATAAATTCCTTCAATTCCCTGTTTATTACTGTCCAGAACTTCTCTGGTTGATAAAAATATGCCTGACCTGTATATCAAACTAAAGGCACTAAAAACATTTTCACTGCTTGCACCTTACTCTCCATGTCCATAAAAAAGAGCTTCCAGTTTATCAGTTTTTGTATTATCTTTTATTTAGTCTGTTCGCACATATTCTTAACTGCATAACAGAACCCTTTTTAATCCACACTTCTACTTTATCTTTTCATGGTCCCATAAATATAGGTACTGGTGAACCAATTTATGTGTAGGGATATAATTTACAGCTACAGCCTTTGTTTTACTTTCATTAATTTTATATCCCAAAAAAACTTGAAACTATCACAAAATTTTTCATAACACCAAGATCCTTTTCTGGATTTATCAAGTAAAATATGAAATCATCTGTAAATAAAGTCAGCTTTTCTTGACTACCATATCAATTACATACTTAAATTTCTGATTCTCTTATTTTCTTCACAACAGCTCTAAATAGAACGCAAATAATAAAGGGGAAAGAGGACACCCCTACCTAGTTCTACTTTTCAAACACAACTTATCAGACAGGAACCCTCTAACTTTAAATCCTACCTCTGATTATTCATATATTCTCCTAATTAACCTTATTATTGTATCAGAGAATGCAAATGCTTCCATGTCCTACTCATAATATCCCAGGTTACTCTGTCAAAAGCTTTCTCTGCATCAAGACCCACTAACAACAGCAGTATTTTCTTGCATTCTGCTTTCCACTGGAGCATCACTGTTGCATTAATACTGTCAAATGTTTGCCTCCTCACCACAAAACCACACAGCTACATATCTATCAATCTTGGCAAAACCTTTGTCATTCTTTTAGCCAGTATAGACATAAACACTTTATAGTCTTGCTTTAAAACTGAAAAGGATCTATATGAACCTGTATCTGATGGGTGTTTATCCTGTTAGTGCAATATGGCTACCACATCTATCTTCCAATATGCCGAAGCTTCCCCTCCTTTTAAAATAGTATTAAGCAAAATCTTCTGGATCTTCCTCACGTTCGTCCTTCCTAACTTCCAAACATCTACAGGAATATCTAGCCACTTCCCTGCAGATTCATTATACACCACCATTTTTATCTCATCTCCTCCTATCTTAACTATTAGTTGTTGAACATTATCTTTCTCTAACCTTGGCATAATTAAGTCTTCCATAAGTACTTCCTTTTCTCATCTTTTGTGGTTTCCTCATTCCTTAGTTTTATACAAATGTTCATAAAATGTCAAAAAAATCTCTAATACCCTCATAGGACCTTTACATGATCTCTGATTATTTTTCCTTGCAATATGCTCCCTATGTTTGGTGACAACCTTTTCTACTTTATGTTGCCTGTATTGTAGAACTAAATGTTTTTGTACATCAGAGTTATCAAAATAGTTGCTTAACAGCAGTATTTCTAATTTCATGCATATTATCCAAATACTCCCTTATTTTCTCTTCAGCACTCTGCAGTTGCTCCTCTTTTTGTTCTGTAAGATTCCCCTTATTCTGCAATACTTTAACATTTGTTAGCCATTCTAAATAATTCCTATTATTTCTTAACCATATTTAATTTCTCTTTTATTTTTACCCTATTTTTAAACTACATTTTAATTTTATCCTACTCACTAGCTATTGCATCTGAAGAAATTTCTATCTTCCCTAATAACTTTCAATTTCCACTACCCATTCCTTAAATTCTTCTATTTTTAACAGGCAGGTGGAAAAGCAACAGCGTCTCATGTTTACTTCATTACCGTGTATTTTTATCTTAGTTTTTGTCTGTGAATGAAAAGCTTTCAATTACATGCACATGTTCCTGTGAAATATAATTTCTATCCAGTCTACGCTAGTTTTTCTACCCTTGGGAAATATGTAAATTTTGTAAAGAGGACATCCAAGATGGCGGCACATTGACTAACAGAAAACAGAAAAACAGAAACTTAGAAGAGACAGCCAGTGAACTCATATTTTTGGGTATCAGTAAAATGTGCTAACCATTTAAAAGAAGTAGTTAGGAAAACCCACCAGAATATAAGCACTCTCCTTATTTAACAAATTCTGCAAAAAAAGATACTACCTCAATTCCTGCTTCCCACACTCCTCCATGCTGCTCCTCTACTGATTAACCTACAAGCCTCACAATCCAGCCTCCTTGAACAATGCTGCAATAAAGTATCAAAATTTGCCACTAACTTAACTTATACAGCACAACACTGTCTTGCTCTTAAAACTTTCATGACTGGAACTACCACGTTACTTATCTTTCTCATAGGTACTTACCAAGAAAACTCATCTTTGACCACTGCTGAATTCCAAGCAACATTCTTCAACATTACTCCCCAAACAGGCAGCTCTAGCCTGCCAACAAACTACTTCTCCATATAACCCCATCTAATAATTTAACTGGCAATTCTAGGTATTCCTCCTATGTACCTAGACGATGGAATGCCTTGCCCTTACTCAGTCAAAATAACAATAGCAAACGTTTCAAACAATATTTACTGGATACACGGGTCTACTCTTGTTGCACACCATCATAAATCTATATTGTCTTCACCTTTTTAGACATCTTCTCCTCACTCTTCCCTCCCACTATCATATAATTAATAACAATATTATATCTGCAATACAACAGGCCTTCCTCCGTTCTATTTCTTTTTTTCCCCTAGTTTCAACTCTTACTGATACTCCACATTCAAAATGCTCCTGCCTACTTTATTCTGGTCCTCCTTTCCCCTCCTCTCCAGCATCTTACTGCCTGGTCGATTCCTTAATCCCCCCCCCCCTCCTTTCTCTTACTCTTCCCAAACTCCCTTACTCTAACTCCTCTAAACCTGGACTCGTCTCTCTTTATCTAGTCTCAACTTCAATCTAGTTATTGCCTGAGAACTCCACTCTAATATTACCTCTATCTGCACTCTGTACTGAACTGCAACTACTATCCTACTGTGCTCAGATAATACTATACAACTGTATATGAATATAATCGATTTTTTAAATTTAGCTACCATTAATCTGCTTTGTATATGTAACCATGAATAATTATCAGTTATAATATTAGAAAAGGCTCTAAGGTCAACAGAGACCAGGCTGAAGACCTGAAAGTTGACTGGAGAGAAAGCAGAACAGTTCAAGGAATTAGACAGGGCTCTAGCATCTCAACAAGAAGAGAAAATAGGTGGAGTTGAAGAAGAAATGGCAGCTCCTCAAAACAGCATGTGTGCGGACTAGAGAACAGATATGCAGTCAAGCAAGTTATGTACATAAGATACATAAGGAAAGCTGGTGGTGGAATGCAGAAGTCCAGGAAGTCAAAAGAAAGAAGGATGCAAGAAAAAGTGGGAGATAGAAAAGACAGACCAGGATAAGAAGGAATACTGGTTGGCTAAAAAACAGGCCAAGAAAGAAGTTTCAGTAGCAAAGAACAACACATCACAGGCACTCTACCAGCTTCTGGAAAGTGACTCAGTAGATGGCATAAAGAAACTATATCAGGTTGTAAGGCAAAGAAAGAAAGATAAAGATAGTCAGACACCCTTCATAAGGGATGCCAGCATCAGTCTCCACACCAGTCCAAAGTAAATCAAAGGCAGATGGAAGAAGTACTTCTAGCAGTTTCTGAATGAAAAAAACCCCACAGCAGCTGTACTGCCCCAGACAAAGAATATGATGAGAGAAGAGGAGGGAGCCCACCACAGAAGAAATGACAACAGTACTAAGGGAAACAAAGCTAGGGAAAGCAGCAGGCTCAGATGAGGTCACAACAGATACAAATAAAGATGTTGGGTGAGATGAGAAATGGCTCCTGAGGGCGTTCATAGTAGTATGGAGATAAAGACATATCTCAGATGACTGCAGAGTAATTATACTAGTGCTAGTGTTCAAGATCAAAGGGGACATTCACAACTGTGGGCAGTACAAAGGTATCAAACTTCTATCACACTGCATGAAGGTTCTGGACAGGTTGATTGATAAATGAACAGGCAGAGTGCTAGAAAGTAAGATGGTGGGATGAGCAGTTTGAATTCAGATCAGGATGCATCACAAAGTACAGCTGTGTACACTTACCATAAATGTAGATGCTCGAGTGTATTCACTGTTGCAGTCATCACACTTGAGTTATCTACCTGCAGGTAGCCCTCAGTTGGCCTGAATACCAGAGTCTTAGGATTTTTGTATCGGTTGCTGTCACTTCTTCCATGATGCCACGTCGTCAGGGGTATAAAACAGGCAGCCAACACCATTACATCAGTTTTTCCTGCCCCAAATGTCAGGAGCTCCCAATAGGAAGCTAGTATATGGTGGGGAACACCACCAGTAAAAAGTAAATACCAATGCCATTAGGAATGGCCATAGAGAGGAGAGGTAGAAAGATAGAGAAAGCCAGGGGGCTGGAGGGAGGGAAACCAGGTCTGCAACAGTGAATACATTCGAACATCTACATTTATGGTAAGTGTACACAACTGTACTATGTTCATGTTTCACTTGCAGTCATCACACTTGGGTTGATTCCCAAAGCTGAGGAAGGGTGGAGGCAGTCAGGAGGTGTTAGGGCTAGCTAGTAGGCCTTGAAGACTGCTGTAGCAAATCCAGCTCTGGATTTAGAAAAAAATGGTAATGCCTGGTGAAGGTGTGTACTGAACTCCAGGTTGTAGCTTCCAGAATGTCCCCTGAGCAGTGCTGTAGAGGTGGAAGTCGCCCTAGTAGAATGTGGTCTGATCCCCTGTGGGGTAGGTTTTCCATGGTGCTTGTAGCAGAAATGGAAACAGTGTGCTAGCCATTTGAAAATAGTTTGCTTTGAAATAGCCTTACCCTCTGCCCCTGTAGCAAAGTTGACTAGCAGCTGGACAGATTTTCTGAAAGGTTTAGTCCTGTCAAGGTAGAACCTGAGCTGTCTGTGCACATCCAAGGAGTGCAGGATCCTTTCCCCTTTATTCTGAGGGTTAGGGAAGACGGTTGGCAAATGGATGGATTGGTTTAGAGCCACACTGGGCACCACCTTAGGCATAAAGGACGAGTTAGTCCTGAGGGAAACCCTGTCAGCGTGGAAAATAATGAAGGGTTCCACAGCCATTAGTGCCTGTAACTCAGACACTCTTCTTGCTGGAGTTATGGCTAAAAGCAAGCTTGTTTTCCAAGAGAGGAATTTTAACTCTGCTGAAGATGCAGGTTCAAAAGGGGGAAGGGTGAGCTTTTCCAGTATAAAGTTAAGGTCCCAGGCAGGGGTGGGTGCTCTCCTAGGGGGTCTTAAGTTGTTAGCCCCTCTCAGGAACTGTTTGATGAGAGGGTGAGAAAAAAGAGGTGGCTCAGTATTATAATGAGTCGAGACAGCAGAGGCATGAGGCATGAATCTTAATGGAGAAGGATAGGCCTCTGTGGAGTAGCTCTGCTAGGAATCCAGGATCAGAGGAAAGAAGGGCACTGCTGTGTCCTTCCCTTGAGACTGATTCCAGGAACAGTATATTTTCCACTTTTCAGCATAGGATTTCCTAGTACTAGGCCTTCTGGCTTCATGAATGATGTCCAGCACCTGTTTGCTGAGGGTTGCTGGTGGTGTATTCAAGGGATAAGCCAGGCTGCAAGGTTTAGGGATTGCAACTGTGGGTGCAAAATCTTTCCCTCCTGCTAGGACAGCAGGGTAGGAGACTGGTGAAGGTGCTAGGATGGCACGGTTGTCAGACTGCACAAGAGTGGGTACTGGCGTGGCCAGTCTGGGGCAATAAGAATTGCCCTTGGCCTGTCCTGCTTTATCTTGAGTAGTATATTGAGAGGAGGGGCAGAGGGGGAAAGGCATAAATTAAGAGGTTTTCCCATTGAAAGGATAGAGTATCCACCTTCCAGGCCCTGCTGTGGGGGTTCCTGGTGCAGAATCTGCTCAATTGGTGGTTCTTGCGGGAGGCAAATCATTCCACCTCCGGTGTCCCCCACCTCTGGATCAGAAGGTTGAAGGTGTTGGGCTTCAATTTCCACTCATGTGGGTCTAGCAGATTTCTGCTGAAGTCGTCTGCCAGTGAATTTTCTTTGCCTGGCAGGCACTGAGCTTGTAGATGCACTTGGTTGCTCAAAGCTGTGTTCCACAAGGCCATGGCTAACCTGCACAGTGGGTAAGAATGGGTTCCCCCCTGCTTGTTTATGTTCCACATAACTGTGTTGTTGTCCGTTTTTATAAGCAGTTGTCCTGGAAGGATTAGGTATTTGAAGGCTATCAGAGCATTCTGTATAGCTAGCATCTCTTTTTGATTGATGTGCAGGAGAAACTGGGCTGGGCTCCAGTGGCCCTGAGTGCATTTGCCTGTCATGTGAGCCCCCCCCCCCCCCCCCACCATGCATAGTCTGATGCGTCTGTTGTCAGGGTTTGGGCGGTGAGGGGTTGAGTGAAAAGCAGCCCCTTGTTTTGGTTGCATGCTTCTGCCCACCAAAGGAACTCTCCCCTTAGACAAGGTATGATTGGATTCACTATTTCCAGGTCCTGAGAATGTTGGCACCAAAGACTTTTTAAGTACCACTGAAGTTTCCTCATATGCAGTCTTGCATATAGAATTAGCAGAATACATGACACTATGAACCCTAGGGCTTTTAGTATTTTGCTTGCAGATAGCTGGGTTCTGGTGGCCATTTGTTTGAAGTAGTTTGTCAGATAGACCTGTTTTCTGAAGTGAGAAATGCCATCTGGGAAGTTGTGTCCAAGCTTGCTCCCAGGAATACAGTCTTTTGACTGGGCACCAGTTGTGATTTATTTTCGTTGATGGTGTACCCCAAAGAAGTGAGAAGGCTTTTTACAAATGCCAGGTGCTGGAGTAGCAATTCCTGACTGTCCGTCTGAATCAGGCAGTCATCCAAGTACAGGAAAATTTGGATATTTTTCTGCCTGCAGTATGCAATGGCTGGAGCCAGGCACTTTGTGAATACTCTGGGAGCAGTAGACAAGCCAAAGGGAAGAGCAGAGAACTGATAGAGCCTGCCCTGAAGTGTAGATATTTTCTGCATGACTCCCTTACGGGGATGTGCAGATAAGCTTCTTTTCTGGAATCACTAACCAGGCATCCTTGGCCAGCATAGGGAGAAGCTGTTGTAGGTTAAGCATCTTGAATTTTGGGACCACCAGAAAGGTGTTGATGGTTGATAGATCCAGGATTGGGTGCCAAGAGCCCTCTTTTCTGGGCACCAGGAAATGTCTGGAGTATAAACCCGGTCCCCTCTGTTCTACTGGAACAGGTTGAATGGCTCTGATATTGAGCAGGGAAAGTACTTGCTTTTGAGCCTCTGCCTACTGGTTTGGAGGTAGGTCTGGAAATCCACTTGAGGTTGGCAGTGTATGGAAGTAGAATCTGTACCCCTGGGATACAATGTTTAGGACCCGTCTGTCCTGAGTAACAGACATCCACTTTTTTGCATGAAGGGCAAGCTTTTCTCTTAGGAGCACAAGTAATTGGGCAGGGCTGGGCAGGATAACTGACAAGTCATTGTGAACTTTTTTCCATAAGGGGGTGGCTTACCACTCCCTGATTTAGAAGTGGGGGCACTCCATTGTTTAGATCTCTGCATACCCTCAGACTGTAGTCTGGGTGGCCTGTTTCCCCTGGGTTTGGTCTGAGAAGGCCTGGCAGGGGTTGGGAAGAACCAGTTTTTAGAATGCCAATGCCTACTGAATCTAGGTGGTTGCACTTGTAAGAATTATTTAACAGTTTGCACAGATTTTGCTTTTTCTTCCATCTTTTTAAGACCCTCTTCTGCTTTGGTGCCAAATAAACAGTCCTTATTTAAAGAAGCATCTAGTAATTTGGATTTGACATGATCTGGCAAGCCGAGCATTCCTTCTCAGTACAGACCCAGTGACTGCAGCCCTGCAAGATGCTTCTAGGGCATCGAAGCTACACTGCAAAGTATGCTTACTAACTTGGTTTGCAGAATGCATTAGCTCTTGTAAATCTTTATTTTCTGCACAATCTGGAAGTAACACAATTTTTTGTTTAATTAGTTCCATAATATGCTGCTGGTACTTCTGCATGTGAAACTGGCAATTCAAGGCACTGATGGCAAGAGTTGCAGAGGTGTATACCTTCTTACTCCATCTGTCTAAAGCTCTAGAATCCCTGTTTGAAGGGGTAAGATCTTTGGCTGTCCTAACCTTAATACCGTTAGGTCCCTGGGAAATGGTCTCTGGATCCAAAGTTGGATTCTTGAAGAGAAATTTGTGGGAATCAGGTACTCTGTAGTACAAATCAGGTTTCCTAGGGGCCGGGGGTAAAGTATCTGGAGTAAGACAGTACTGCACAAAGACATCATCTACAACATCTAGGACAGGGGGGTATAGCTAGAGGCCTGGGCTGAGGCACTTCTCTGAGTCTCTTTTTGGACTGAGGGTAGTCCTGGCATTCCCAGTGGAAATGCTCTCAAAGTATGCAAGGTTTCACCAAAAGAAAAATCCTCTGGGGGGTGGGGGCAAAGGGAATAGATTTCTCTGCATCTGAATCCTCATAAGTTGATAAGAGCATGTCCTATTATTCAGAAGGGTCAGAGTCCTCGGATTCCTGGTCTGTAGAATCAGAATGAAACTCAATTCTTTGTCTCTTAGCAGGAGAAGGCTGACTTCCCCTAATTATGGTAACAAGGTCTTCAGCCATTCTAAGCATTTATTTTTGTGGCATGGGAGCTTGAGCATGTGCTTTGGTCATCGATTTGCTAGGCGTAGTGCATACTCTGGGCCTTAGAAACTCGGTAGTTTTAGCTAAAAACAAAGTTGTCGGTTTAATTCGAACATCGGTAGGTCGGAATACACCCTCAGAAGCCGGTGCCTGCACAGCGACTCTGGACCCATCCAAGTTAGAGACATCTGCAGATTTTATAGTTGAAGAAGCATCCCGTGGCATACCAAATGGGTCTCAGTAGAGGCCTGCAAATCTGTAGAAGCGGGCATCAGGGGCTGCAAAGGCACCTCACTGAGTACTGGCGACTATCTTAACGGAAGCATCATCGGCAGTTTTGGACCTATGCGGTCTGTCTCCGTCTTTGCGTTTTTTCAAAAGACCGGTAGTCGGATGGCTTATCAAAGCCATTTTGGAATACAGAGAACGAGAGTGAAAGAATTTAGTGACAAAGATAGCCCAACGACAAATAGTTCAGGTGTTAAGGCACAAAACTGACAGCGAGGGACGTCATGGTCTGGGCCTAAACAGGTGATGCAGTAGGAATGAAAATCTCTATAAGGTATTTGCTTTCCACAGGCAAGACAATCGTTAACTTTTCCTGACATCGGTTAGAGCAAGAATATAGGATCCCCAACAGGGTACTTAGCTTTAGAAGACTTCAGGATTACAAACTTGAAAACGAAAATTTCAGGTAGCGGCTGACCCGCACTTGCAAACTGCTTCTGCTTCGGGCTCCTGCTCGGCAAGAAAGACTGATCTAATGGGGTTGGCTGCCTGTTTTATACCCCTGATGACCTAACGTCATGGAAGAAGCGACAGTAACTGATACAGAAATCCTAAGACTCTGGTATTCGGGCTGACTGAGGGCTACCTGCAGCCAGATAACCCAAGTGTGATGACTGCAACAGTGAAACATGAAGAGCATCTGACTCAATGTTTGCTGTGCGATAAATAGTTGAGAAGAAGCTAGAAATGAGGAAGAGTTCAACTGGCCATTCTTAGACTTGAAAAAAGCATAAAATAAGGTCCCAAGAAAGCTGATTTGGGCAGTTCTCTGGTGATTCAAAGTCCCAGAAACACTGGGAGAATTCATGCACGTTATGTACAAGGACAAAATGACTCAAGTACGAAAAGTGTTTGGTCGCATAGAGGGGTTCCCTGTGAGAATGGGTGTGCAATAGGATTCAGCTCTGAGCCCACTGCTATTCATAATGGTGATGGACTATATTAGCAAACAGGTCAGAGGGGACAGACCAACAAATTGCTACATGCAGCCGATTTAGCATTACAGGCAGACTATGACTAACAACTTGAGCAAAGGATAGGGGAATGGAAGGCAAAACTGAAGGCACATGGGATGAAACTGTGTACAAATGAGAGAGTTTTAATGGCAGCAAATGGGGGAAATCAGAGGAAACTTCGAAATGAGAAGGGTAAAACTATGGAACAGGTTAACAGCTTCAAGTATCTGGGAGGGGTGATTGAGGAGAAAGAAAATCTGAACAAGGAGGTCAACACTAGAATTAGAGGGACTGTAGCTAACTAGCAGGGAGTGTCAAGGGTAATGTATGATTGAAAAATGCCAAAAAAGCTGAAAAGTATACAAAACAGTGGTGCGACCAATACTACTGTATAGTACATAAACTGGGCAGTAAAGGCAGAACAGTTGAAGAACCTAAAGGTGATGGAGTTGAAGTGCCTGAGACAGGGGGTAGTATGCACACTGAGGGACAAGTAAAGACATGAGGACATAACAGCATCAGCCAAAGTAGCTCCAGCTGCAGAAAAAGTCAAAGAGAACAGATTATGGTAGTTTGTGCACATGTGTAGGTGGTTAGCATAATGGTTAAAGGTGTTTACTTTACAGACACAAGGTGCAGGGTTTGAACCTCACATGAGGTAATTGGCTAGACTTAAAATGGCCCACAAGGGCAATCAGCCTAGTACTAATCTATGAACCTATGTGCAGAAAAGCAGAAGACAATCTGGTGAAGAAGATTTGGGACAGAAAGGAAGAAGGCAACAGGAAACAAGGACTTCCAGTAAAGAGATGGATTGTATGAGAGAAGACCTGTAACAGTCAGGCATGAGTGTTGAAGAAGGTAGGACAGTGGCATTGAATAGAGAGAGATGGCGACAGCTGACAACATCCCGACTCCATGTAGAAAATGGGAGAAAGGGGTTGATGATGATGACTAATTATCTATTATAAATCTGTAAGATTAACCCCTACAGTGCTACTGTTAGCTCATTTTGTGTACTTTATCTTTTTCATACCAATATATAGAGCTTTCCCTCCAATTCTCCATTTTGGGTTGATTTTTCTGACAATCTGACTATCCCACTAAACAAATGTTAATAAATAGGATCCTAAAGCTCCTTCTTTTCTTGGTACCAAAAAAAAAGTCTCCAGTAGAACCCTGTATAAACCTCTCTTATTTTCCCCACATTTTGGTACTTTTCCTATGGCTCCTTGGTTTAGGAGTTCTTCTAACAGAGACAGAACCAGGAGGAAAATGTGTTCCCTGGGAAGAGGAGGAACTCCTGAAAATCTGGGTCTGTACTCTGTAACCCAGAGTCAAAATGCTTTCGACCAACTGATCCTTTGTTATTTTCTCCTATTATTCCACACATACACCAAGGTGGTCTTCTATTTTTAAGAAGGGTGAGGGGTGTAAGGGGGACAGATTTAGGGATCTGGTGAGCTAAGGTAGAATTTGAAGAGAGAGAGGAGGTGGGGCAACTTTGATGAGTCAGAATGTTTCCTCTGATGGTTCTGGCACCTAGGACCCCCACAGGCTTATCTTTTTGATACAATTACTACTCTTTTTCCATAGCATGACTTCTTCTCTTTATGAGGCTTAACTCTGTCTCATTTTGGGAAGAGATGTCAGCTGTTTGAAGGAAAGTTACAGCTGTATTTTGAAGCCTAAGAATGAAAAAACCTGCTGTATGGACTTCCCTTTTTCCTCCAGCCTCTTAAAAAGTTCCTCGGCAGAGGTCCAAAGAGGAGACCCTTATCCAAAAGGGCATTAAGGAGCTCCGGTTCCATGTGATCTGGCATGGGCTGTGTCATTAGGCAGGTGAGTCTAAGAATCATGGATCCTGTAGCTGTTGCTCTGAGATGCATGTAGTGTATCAGTCACATTTTTGAGTGCTTTGTACCTGGACAGAGAAGCTGCATAATTCAAGCATCTGCCAGTTCAGCTTCTTGACCTTGATCTCCATCGCCTTAGATATCAAAATACCATAAATACCAGTGCAACAGGTTCACTACTTCTTTCTCAAAGTGGTCAAGAATTCTTCTCGCTCAGCAACGAGGAAAAGGATTCATGGATGGCACCAAAAAGGTCCCTTGATGGAATCCAGGGACATCACAGCTGGATCAGCCACATGGTTCTTGTAAAGAACTTATGGGAATCCATGCTTGGTAAAGCAAGCTTTCTAGGAGAAGAGGAGGGGTCGGACTCCAATGATGTATTGACAAATGTATCTTACAGTGCTTCTAGGACTGGAGAAACAGCAACAGGCTTAGGCTAAATCAGCTCTGTACCTCAGTTGGGCCTACAAGTACTTTTTTGCATTTCAGTCGAAGACTTCTTTCAACCTGTGAAGGGTGCACCAACACAGAGATCCTCTGTTGAACAACCACAGGATATGGTGTCCTAGGTGTCAGATTCATAAGAGTGGGATAGTGTATGGCCTACACATACCAGTTCATGGTTATCAAAATCTTCCTTGACACCTCCGGAACTTGCAGTGCTTGCTGTTTGGATTTCAAAAAGTTCATAAAACCTTGGGTCAACTAGAAAGGGTCTTTGGATGAAGCCTGGGTTATGAGTTATGTCAAGTAGCTGCTCAGCCTAGCCCAAGCCAAGCATACAGGTGCCAGGTTGTGATTCAGGGCTTAGGCCTCACCTCACTTGCAGTGGGTACTCCACCTTAAAGGCTTCTGGATGTGGGCAGGCTCCTGACACCTCAATTCAGTGTCAGAAAGTATTTGTAAACAAACACTGATGGAACACTGTCCTCCCCATCTCTTATGGTTATACAGGAATTCGCCAAATGAAGAGGACTACAATTTCGGTCATGGAGAACATACTGAAAGCCAATGGTATGGCGGCATCCAGTGGGGTCATTCTAGAGACCTTGGGCAAGAACAACTCCAAGGATGGAGACTGTGAAAGTGCCTCAAAGATCTGTGTCACCAGACCTAGGGAAACCTTTGCACATGGAAAAACTGTTATCAGTTTCCCATATGTTCCTTGTGGGGCTCTTTTTGGAGTGCTTACATTTGAAGAATAGGCTCATGGAGACATTGTCCAATGTCATTACAGAACAGGACCAGGTTTATGCATTCTCTTGATCTTGGTACTTCTAAAGTGATTTAACCCTGTGATAGATTGTCTTTGCACAGAATTTGCGGACAATGGACTGCACTGTACTTTGGGCCAAGAAATTATACATGAAAATATTTAACTGGAATTTGTTTTCCACGCTCCAATCAATTGTCAACTTTTCCTACTTCTTACCATAAGACTCACTCTCAATATCAGACATAAGCATCATACAAAAATAATGAAAAGCAAAAATGTCCCCTCTGAGGTACTTATCTGAAATCTGGAAGCAGGCTGACACTGTATACTGCATGCAATGATCATGAACAGCACAAGAAAGATTTGAAGACCGCATCATCTAACTCCACTTTTGCACCAAGTGGAAAGGAGTTGACTGATGCCAGGAAGGGGAATGCAAACCTCTTAACATCAGGTCAGCCTTAAAGTTTCTGAAGGCTTGAATCCCAGAAGTTATGACTGCATCAATGAACATAATGATTATCATCCACATTCAATTGTGAGTGGAATCAGACATTATCAGAACTTATGTCTCAAGTAGAGGTAATAAGGAGTGAACTATCTGCAAACCAAACAACCCTGACATTACAGTAGAGAGTTGATTATCCAAACTAATTGGGACCTTGGGTAATATGGATAATCAAACATATAACTGAACCGGATAAAAAAAACTTCTAAAATCTTTTTTTCTGCATGCAGGAATACACTTTTCACCCATTCAGTGATTCCAATGGCAATAAAGAATATTTTTCACACATGAGCTGGCTACAAGCTCAAAAAACATGCTCAAAAAATACATATATTAAAAAGTAAACCAAATAAATACCAATACCACAAGCAAATAAATGAGCCTGGGCAAAAAACAAAACGAAAAAATAAACATAAAATAAAATAAAATAATTGATCAGGGTCAAAAACCAGGCACTTCGTTCAGGTAAAAAGCACTGTCCAAAATCAAGGAATGGTAAGAGTTCAAGTCTACTCAGACCAGTCCATTCAAAGTAATTGCCACAACAATGATGGCAGTGTAGTACATACAGGCACACAAACAAGTCTTCAAGAATGAAGTAGATATTCCAAACTTGTAATCCAAATTATTGCCTTCAAACTATTATCAAATATCTAAATGTCTCTTCAGACCATGTAAAATATGACCTCCGAATCAAGGAATCAATGTCATCCATTATATTAACAACAGTTAAAAAAAGTCTATGTAAATTATTTTTATTTCTAAAAAGGAACAGTGCCTCAAGGCTGAATGCTGCTCAAACTAATTTTGAAATAGAATTAGGTAGTTTACATGAGATTGATAGATAGGAAGTATAGAATAAGAGAAATTGATGCTGGCTTTCAGTACATTGAAAGCCTTAGATTGGGTAGGGCATGTCCCATTTTTTCTGAACAAGGTAATGAATTCTATAGGGTTGTTAGGACAGACATACCTCCAAGTAAAGGTAAACAGAAAATACCACTATTTTATACACAAAATATTCAGCAAACTAAGGAGATTTTTTACAACACTGGGATATTTTGACAGTGGATCCAGTTATCAAGGGGATAGTTGGTGAACAACCACAGTTCCTTTTTAGAAATAAAAAGAATTTACATAGACTTTTATGCTTTCCTGGTCAGGAAAATCACTCTGGAAGTGCTACCTATACAGGTACTCAACCGTGTAATAAGTGCAATTTTTGTTCTTGTATTTCTGCTACTAGTATGTTTATACATCCTGTTACATCTAGAGAGTTTACATTCAATATTAATGCAAGCTGCGATACAGAACATGTAGTTTACATTGCTACCTGTACATCCTGTACTGCCTTCTACATCGGCAAGACCGACAGGAGACTAAAGGATAGAATAAGGGAGCATTTTTACCAAATTCATATAAAATCTAATATTAATGCACTTTCAAAACATGTACTAGAAAATGATGATACACATAACTTTAGATTTTTAGTTGTGTACGTCAATGTACCTAGTATTAGAGGTGGTCACATTAGAAATCATACTGAACAAGTAGAAACTAGTTGGATTATTAGGCTACAAGCACATATTTACCCTGGCCTCAATGATAAAATCCCACTAAAACCTGCACTTAAGAATAGAAGAGTTAGTTATAGGAGTTCTATACCAAGTTTTTTGTAACAAAGTTTTATAGACAGATACGTTTCTAAGTATTTTTAGATATTTTAACTTTTTTATCAATGCATTTAATATATTCAATTATAGTATGTTCCTTTATGCAGTTAATTGGTTGTTGATTATTGTGTTAACTAATTATGTTTGAACTATATAAAAGGTGTTTTTAGTATCGCTTTGTTTTTAATGGTTTGAAAAAGCTTCTTGGCAAAAGCGCTTACCGAACATATGTTAATAAAGGATTTGCTGTTTTTAATATACTGGATGGCATTGATTCCTTGATTCGGAGGTCATATTTTACATGGTCTGAAGAGACATTTAGCTATTTGATAATAGTTTGAAGGCAATAATTTGGATTACAAGTTTGGAATATCTACTTCATTCTTGAAGACTTGTTTGTGTGCCTGTATGTACTACACTGCCATCATTGTTGTGGCAATTACTTTGAATGGACTGGTCTGAATAGACTTGAACTCTTACCATTCCTTGATTTTGGACAGTGCTTTTTACCTGAAAGAAGTGCCTGGTTTTTGACCCTGAGCAAGTATTTTATTTTATGTTTAAAATACATATATTGTTTGCATATTTAAACTTTATGATTTTTCCTACCCGAAAACTTTAGAAGGCTGGTTCTGATAAAAAGAAGTTATGTCTTACCATAATGTTCCATCTGTGTTGTAGATCTTTATTCATTCATTACGGTTAGGACTTCTGTTCCATCCTCAGAACCGACACAGCCATTACCAAGCTTGCGCCAGCCAAAAACTCTCAGCTAAGACCTACCCACAATGCCCCTCTCATAGTCTCTTCAGATCGAGTTTGCCCGCCATTATAGTATAGAAGTAATAAAAGTGGTAGTAGGAGGCTCCGTCTGAGCAAATACCTTAACTAATAAGGAAATCCTAAAGTCCACCAGAAGTCCAGGCAGGGGGAAGGAGGGTGGGAAGTAATGAATAACATAACTTCTTTATCTGGTGTTGTAACCCTTTATTCATTCCTTACTGTTAGGACTGAGTCCCCAGCTACTTGAGTCTTGGGTGGCCCTAAGGAAGGACATTCCTGAGCACCATAGAACCAAAAGATGCTCATCCCCTGGAGGCCAAATCTAATTTGTAATGAGTGATAAAGGTATGAGGTCTTGCCCAAGTGGCTGCTGTGCAGATATCATCCATACAGGTTCTGGAATGAAAACCCACAGAAACAGCCATCGATCTAGTAGAGTGAGCCTTTATTTTGGAAGGTGAGGGCACTTTGTTCTGATGGTAGATGAAAGTAATGGCATTTCTGAGCCAAGAAGATAAAGTCATTTGGGAAACAGGCTTACCCAATATGGGTCCTGCAAAGGCTACAAACAACTGATCAGCTTTTCTGAAAGATTTAATTTTGTCCAAGTAAGAATTAAGTTGCCTATGAACATGGAGGGTATGCAGAAGGTATTCTCCTCTATTTGAATGGTGAGCAGAAAAAAAAAACAGTAGGTCAATAGATTGATTAATGGAAAACCCAGAAATGACCTTGGGCAAAAAGGAGGGGTCAGTACATAGGGACACTCTTTCCCTATGAAAAATCAAGTAAGGTCTCTCGACACTCAAGGGCTGTAACTCAGATACTCTTCTCGCTGAGGTAAGGGCGACTAGAAGTAGAGTTTTCCAAGAAAAGAATTTTATATAATAATAATAACCCCCAGAACTAGTCTCTGACACAAAATTAATTATCATTGACAATCAACTAAAATTTGATAAGCATCTACAAGCAAATATAAAAAAAAAAAAAAAAAAAAAAACATAAAAAATTAGGTATGTTTTACTGCCACAGTCGCTTTCTCTCTCCCACCACCAGGATTACATTAGCTAATACATACCTCATCCCATCCCTTTTATATAGTGCATCTACCCTAACCAGCCTACAATCTTCCCTCAAAACAAAACTCTCATCTTGTTATAACAAAACTATCCAAATTTGCGGCAGGTCATAGAGCTTCTTCTCACCATTGTAATTCCCTTCACCAACTAAGTTGGCTAGAATTACCAAACTTCCTTACATATACCCAGCTCATCCAAGCACACAAACTCATTCATAACCCGTCTCTCTCTGCCCCTCCCTAGCAAATACCTTTGAAATGCATAAACCAGATAGACTCCTAAGATCCAGTTCCCAAAACCTAATTAAATTGCATAAACCAACACATCCTGCTGGGAATCAATTGATGTCCTTCTCTCTTGCACGCCTCTGGATCTCTCTCCCTTCTCACATCGGCACCACCAGCATTCTCTCCTTGTTTAAAGTCTCACTGCACTTGCACCTTACTTTACAATGGAAATGCTCTTGCTCTCATCCAACCTAATTCTACCACACTTTCTTCCTAACTTTCTGAACTTTGTTGCCTGTCAGACCTATCTCCTAAGGTGTTACATCCCTTGGGACATATTCGACCAATGACTAAAAAATTACTTCACTGTAATTCCCTTAAAAAAAAAAAAAACAAAAAAAAAACTACTACTTACTGAATTAACCTAATGTAATTTTCCTAATGAAAATCTTTTTTTATTTCTGTATTATGTAACATCTATTTGAATTGTGCAATATGGGTTTGTACTATACAAAATATGTATTTAACATTTAATTGAAATGTATATTATGGATTTGTGCTCTTTCTGTACTATGTATTTGTATTTCTCTGGAACTTTTCTCTCCAGGACTCCATTGAAAATGGGCTCCTTGTAGCCCAATGGACTATCCTGGAAAACAAACTGCAAATAAATAAATAAAATATATATCACAGGAGCTAGAGGGCTCGAAGTGAGGACTTGTTAACGACTGAAGCACCAAAGACAAGTCCCATGGCTCTATAGGAGGCTTGACCGGAGGTTTAATATGTAATACTCCTGTCATGAAAGTTTTGCACAGTCGGTGTGAGATAACAGATGTATTGTCAATTCCATTGTGAAAATTTGCAACAGTTGCTAAATGCACTGTAATTGTCGATGCTGAAGCTCCTGCATGTAACAGGGTAGTCAGGTATTGTAAGATCTTCTGAACAGACACGGAAAAGGGGTCTAAGCTATGTTCTTTGGCCCATCTAGAGAACCTAATCCATTTACTAGAGTAAATTTTCCTGGTGGAAGGTTTGTGTGAAGCCAGAAGAATCTTGCAAACAGGAGATGAAATATCAGGTAGCCTGGCAATCATCGGAAGTGGAGAAACCAAGCTGTGAGCTTGAGGCTGTGGAGGTTGGGGTGAATCAGTCCCTGAGGATGAGACAGCAGACCTTGGGATTGATCCAGGATCCAACAGCTGTGAATCAGATGAGGCCATAGGAAAGGGAACCAGACATGACGGGGCCAATAAGGGGCAATGAGTATCACTCTGCTTCTCAACCTTTGAGCTTTCTGGAGGAATTTTGGGAAGAGGGAAAATGGGGGAAAGGCATACAGCAGACCCGGGGGCTAATCGTGCGTCAGAGGATCCCTCGATGACTCCCCCTGAGGGGGGAATCAGGGCAAAATAGCTTCTGCATTTGTTGTTTAGGGGAGAAGCAAACAGGTTGCAGCAAGTCCTGCCCCAACGGCGGAAGATCTGATCTGCTATTATAGGACTGAGGGACCACTCATGAGGCATCAAAATGTTCCTGCTCAGATTGTCCGCAATAAGATTGGAACTCCCGGGAATGTGCACTGCTATGAGAAAGCGGTTGGAAACCATCGCCCAGTGCAAATTCTCATGGCCTTCCGACACAGGGGGTAAGACCTGGTTCTGCCTTGTTTGCTGATGTACCAGATGACTGACATGTTGTCAGATTGAACTGCAATGGCCCCAGAAGGAAGGGATGTGTGGAACGCTTGCAACGCTAAGAGAACTGCCCTCAATTCCAGGACATTTATGTGCAAATTGGCCTCCATGGGGGACCAGGTGCCTTGGACTGTCTTTCCCTGGAAATGCCCACCCACCCTAACAGGGAAGTGTCAGTGGTCACCGTGGCCCTGGGAAGGCAGAATGGTCGACACCAAAGATTTTTTTCTGGCTTCATCCACCAAAGCATTTCTTTCTTGCAAAGGTTTGTAAGGCGTATCATGTGGTCGAGTGGGTGGGTTAAGATCAACCACTGTGATGAAAGGAGCCACTGTAGCAGTCTCATGTGCAACCTCGCCAGTGGTACTAAGGTAATGGCTGCTGCCATAGATCCCAATAGCTGTAGTACAAGGCGTGCTGGTACAAACGTCTGTGGAAGGAGGATTTGAATCTGGCTTCTTATTCTTGAAAGCCTGTGAGGAGGAAGGGAAGCTTGACAGGACGTTGTGTCGAACATCGCTCCAATGAATTCCAGTGCTCTTGCTGGAGATGTTTGTGATTTGTCTATGTTGATCGTGATACCTAGGCAAAGAGCAAGGCCTTGAGTGTACGAGAGACTGAGAATGAGAAGATTCCTGGTCGTGGTGGTAAGGAGCCAATCGTCTAAATATGGAAACACCTGGAATCTTTGTAGTCGGAGATGAGCTACTACGACTGCCATACACTTGGTGAACACTCTGGGGGCTGCTGAGAGACCAAAGGGCAGTACTCTGAACTGATAGTGATTGGCTCCCAACTGGAAGCGGAGAAATCTCCGGTAGCTTTTGTCCATCTTTATGTGGTAATATGTGTCCTGGAGGTCTATACAGCACATCCAGTTGTCCTTCCCCAGAAAGGGGAGAATGGACTGTACTGTGATCATCTGGAATTTTTGAGGTTTTATGAATTTGTTTAGTAAGCTGAGATCCAGGATTGGTCTCCAGTCCCCTGTCTTTTTGGCACTAAAAAGAACCTTGAGTAAAACCCGGATCCTCTCTTGTCTGGCAGGACTGGCTGGATGACTCTTTTTCTTAGCAGCTTTTCGATTTCTAAGGCTGCAACCTCCCACTGACTGGGTGGAACATCTGGGATTCATTTTATGGGTCTGGGAGTAAGATCGAATGGGATACGATAGCCTCTGGATATTATTCTCTGCATCCACGCATCCGTTGTTATGAGTTGCCAGGCCTGAAGGTGCAGGGAAAATCGACCCCCAAATGCTTCCAGAGGAAAGCAATCGACCCAATGCTCAGGAGCGCTGGAAGGGTTGGCTGGAGAAGGAATCCCTGGCGCCCTGGTTGCGTGGACCCCCTCTGCCCCGAAAGGGGCATCTTCAGGATAAGTTGCCCCCTCTGCCCTGGGGGATTGCTCATCACGACTGTCATAAAAAGATCCTTGGGACTTCTTGAACCACAATTTTCCTCTCCTCTGATTCCTGTAGAAAGATCTCTGGGGGGTGGGGGTGGAAAAATGTATGCCACAGCAGACAATGTCTTTCAGTCCTTCTCACTACGTGATAGTGTGTCTCTTACTTTGGGACCAAAGAGGGAAGATTCATCAACAAGCGCATTGACAATGGAAAATTTAAAGGGGTCTAAATGGGATAACATTTTATCTGGCCTCTGGGGACAGGTTCTATGTTGTCCAGAGCCTTCCAGGCACGCTGCACAATAAGTTTAATAAGCTCATCTTCAGGATAAGTTGCCCCCTCTGCCCTGGGGGATTGCTCATCACGACTGTCATAAAAAGATCCTTGGGACTTCTTGAACCACAATTTTCCTCTCCTCTGATTCCTGTAGAAAGATCTCGGGGGGTGGGGGTGGAAAAATGTATGCCACAGCAGACAAGGTCTTTCAGTCCTTCTCACTACGTGATAGTGTGTCTCTTACTTTGGGACCAAAGAGGGAAGATTCATCAACAAGCGCATTGACAAAGGAAAATTTAAAGGGGTCTAAATGGGATAACATTTTATCTGGCCTCTGGGGACAGGTTCTATGTTGTCCAGAGCCTTCCAGGCACGCTGCACAATAAGTTTAATAAGCTCATCTGCAGGTGAGGTCACCCAAGAAGTAGATGGCTGAGCAAGGAAAGCCTGCAAGAATACCGATTCCTCCGAAGAAGGGTTGGAGGGCTTCCAGTCTCCCCTCTGCTTGAGCATCTTGAGAATGTCTCCAAATGAGATGCCTTCCAGGGAAGACCGTGGGGACCCTTCTCCCTCATCGTAATCAGTGTCTTCGGTGATGAATTCTTCAGGGAAATCAAGATGCTTCCTCTTGAAAAGTTTTTTTCCGGGGTGGCTCTTCAGTGAGATCTTCTGAGGAGGACTCTGTAGAAAGGGTTCCCTTCAAGGGAAGGTCTTGCGGCTCTCGTGCTCGGGATCCCAGAGTAGGGGGTTGTGACAGCTGCATACTGGGGGGGGGGGTTCTGGTGTCTATGCCAATGGTGCCAACTGCGAGCTTGTTGAAACAAGGACCTTCTCCATCAGCCCGGAACTGAAAAGGACAATCTCAGAACCAGGGTCACCCTGCCCTGAGGAGCCCGCCTCCAAGGTGAGGAGCTCCAAGAGGACTGGTAGCTGCTGGGGGGAGCAGCGGCCGTAGATGGTGCCACCGAAAAAATAGGTGCCAAACTAGGTGCCATGGTGCTGACAGCCCAATCACTGCTCTGACAGTGCGCCAGTTCCAAAGGAGCCATTGCACCAAAAGTAATCGGTGTCGACAGAGAAGCTTCCACTGTCGATGCCGAGACAGAATGCACCGGGATGGCCATCGGTACCAAAGTTTCCGGGACCCGTGAGGAGGCCGGAGGAGGATATACTGGTGAATACACCATGAGAGCTTTCATTCCAAGAGGAAGGGAAGACCTAGCCAGGGTGGGTAATCCTCTAGCTGCCAAAAGCTGGTCCACAACCCTCACTACATCTTGTTCCAAAAGACTCCTGGTGGATCTGAAGGAAGCTGCTGATGGAGATTCTGGTCTCTCAAGAAAAGGACCAAACTGTTGTCCCAAAAAGGGGTCATAAGAGGGAGAGTACCTGGTTCCGGGAAGGTGCTTGACCTTTGGAACCGACTGTGTCAGTATCAGTGGAGCCATATAAGACATAGTACAGTTGTGTACACTTACCATGAATGTAGATGTTCTAGTGTATTCACTGTTGCAGTCATCACATTTGGGTTATCTGCCTGCAGGTAGCCCTCAGCCAGCCTGAATACCAGAGTCTTGGGATTTATGCACTGATGCTGTCGCTTCTTCCATGACATCAGGTCGCCAGGGGTATAAAACATGCAGTAGATGTCATTACCTCAGTTTTTCTTGCCCCAGATGTCAGATGCCCCCAAAATAGAAAGCAATTACATGGCATGTAATACCCCCAGCAAAAAACAAATACCAATGATATAAGATATACCAGACAGAAAGAACAGGAAAGAAATCAAGAGAATTCAGGGGGCTGGAGGGAGTGTAACCAGGACTGCAACAGTGAATACACTCGAACATCTACATTTATGGTAAGTGTACACAACTGTACTATGTTTTTCGTGTTTCAATGTTGCAGTCATCGCATTTGGGTTGATTCCCAAAGCTAAGGAAGGGTGGGGGTAGTTATGAAGCATTAGGGCGGGCAATCAGGCCCTGTAAGACTGCTGTGGCAAATCCAGCTCTGGATTTAGAAAATATAGGCAAGTGGTAGCGCTTGGTGAAAGTGTGTACAGACCTCCAGGTTGCAGCTTCTAGGATGTCCCTGGTAGTGACTCCCCTGAGAAATGCTGCAGAGGTAGATGTAGCCCTAGTGGAATGAGTTCTGGTCTCCTGTGGGGTGGGTTTCCCATGGTGCTTGTAGCAGAAATAGATGCAGTGTGCTATCCATTTAGAAATGGTTTGCTTTGAAATGGCCTTGCCCTCTGCCCCTGCAGCAAAGCTGACTAGCAGCTGGTCAGATTTTCTGAGAGGTTTAGTCCTGTCCAGATAGAACCTAAGCTGCCTGTGCATGTCCGGGGAATGCAGGATCCTTTCCCCTTTATTCTGAGGATTAGGAAAAAAGGTTTGCAAATGAATGGACTGGTTTAAAGCTACACTAGACACCACCTTCGGCATAAAGGATGGGTTAGTCCTGAGGGAAACCCTGTCTGCATGGCTGATAATGAAGGGTTCTACTGCCATAAGGGCCTGCAATTCAGACACTCTTCTTGCTGAAGTGATGGCTAGAAGTAAAACTGTTTTCCATGAGAGGAATTTTAACTCTGCTGTAGCCACAGGTTCAAAGGGCGGAAGAGTGAGCTTTTCTAATACAAAGTTAATGTCCTAGGCTGGAGTGGGAGCTCTCTGGGGGGGGGGGGGGGTGTCTTAAATTTTTGGCTCCTCCCAGGAACTGTTTTACCAGAGGATGAAAGAAGAGGGGTGGCTCAGTATTATAATAAGCTGAGATGGCAGAGGCATGGATTTGAAGAGAAGGATAGGCCTTTGTGGAGCATTTCTGTTAAGTAATCTAGTATATGAGGTAAGCTGAGCACAGTTGTGCCCATTCCCTGAGAATTGCTCCAGGAACAGTATCTTTTCCAATTTTTCCAAATAGGATTTTCTAGTACTAGACCTCATTGCCTCAAGAATGACATCCAGCACCTGCTTACTGAGGTTTGCTGGTGTTGAATTCAGGGGATTAGCCAGGCTGCAAGGTTCAGGGTCTCTAGCTGAGGGTGCAGAATCTGGCCTGCCTGCTGGGACAGCAGGGAAGGAGTCTGAGGCAGGTGCCACGGTTGTAGCACTGTCATACTGCCCAAAAGAGGGTACCCAGTGCTGGCGTGGCCAGTCTGGCGCAATCAGGATTGTCCTTGGCTTGTCCTGTTTGAATTTTAGTAGAACCTTCGAGAGGAGTGGCAGAGGGGGAAAGGCATAGACTGAGAGGCTTTCCAAGGTGAAGGACAGGGCATCCACTTTCAAGCTTGGCTGTGGAGAGCTCTTGTGCAATATTTGCTCAACTTATAGTTCTGAGGGGAAGCAACTAAAAAGGTCCACCTCTGGTGTTCCCCACCTGTTCCTCAAAAGCTTGAATATTTTGGGTTCCAGTTTCCACTCGTGTGGACCCATGAGATTTCTGCTTAAGTCGTCTGCCAGTGAATTTAGTTTGCCTGGCAGGAATTGAGCTTGTAAGTGCACTTGGCTGCTCAAGGCTGTGTTCCACAGAGCCATGGCTAGTCTGCAGAGTGGGTAGGAATGGGTTCCCCCCTGCTTGTTTATGTACCACATAACTGTGGTGTTGTCTGTCTTTACCAATAGTTGTCCTGGAAGAATAAGGCCCTTCAAGGCTGTCAGAGCATTTTGCACAGCTAACATTTCTTTTTGATTGATATGCATGTGCATTTGCTTTGGGTTCCACTTGCGCTGAATGCACTGCCCTGCCATGTGAGCCCCCCATGCATAGTCTGATGCACCTGTTAGGGTTTGGGTGGCAGGGGGTAGAATGAAAGGGAGTCCCTTGCTGTGGTTGCAGGCCTCTGCCCACCAAAGGAACTCTGTCCTTAGGCAAGGAATGATAGGAATCATTGTTTCCAGGTCCTGAAAATGTTGACACCAGAGAATTTTTAGGTACCATTGAAGTTTCCTCATATTCAGTCTTGCATATGGAATTAGTAGAATGCAAGAGGCCATGAACCCTAGGGCTTGCAGTATTTGTCTTGCAGATAGCCAGGTTTTGGTGGCCAGTAGATTGCAATAGTTTGTCAAATAAATTTGTTTCTCTGGAGTGAGGAATGCCATCTGGGAAGTTGTATTCAAGCTTGCTCCCAGGAATACAATCTGTTGGCTGGGTACCAGTTGTGATTTCTTTTTGTTGATGGTGTACCCCAGTGAAGTGAGAAGTCTCTTTACAAATGCCAGGGGCTAAAGTAGCAATTCCTGACTGTCTACCTGAATCAGGCAACCGTCCAAGTATGGGTAAATTTGAATTCCTCTCTGCCTGCAATATGCAATGACTGGAGCTAGGCACATTGTGAATACCCTGGGTGTAGTAGATAAGCCACAGGGAAGTGCAGAGAACTGATAGTGCATAGAGCTTGCTCTGAAGGGTAGGTATTTTCTGCAAGATTCCCTTTTGGGAATGTGCAGATAAGCTTCTTTCAAATCTAGGATTACTAGCCAGGAGTCCTTGGCTAGCATAGGAAGCAGCTGTTGGAGAGTTAACATTATGAATTTTGGAACCACCCAAAAGGTGTTGAGAATAGACAGATCCAGGATAGGACACAACAGTTTTCTTTTCTGGGGACCAGAAACGGTCTAGAGTAAAAACCTGTCCCCTTTATTCTGCTGGGACAAGATGAATAGCCTTGATACTGAGAAGAAAAAGTGCTTGCTTTTGGGGCTCTGCCCACTGGTTTGGTGGTAGGTCTGGCCATCCACTTATGGATGGGAGTGAGTGGAAATGGAATCTGTATCCCTAGGAAACAATGTTTAAGACCCATTTGTCTTGGGTAATGTATTGCCAATTTTTGGCATGCAGTGCAAGTTTTCCTCCTAAAGGTGCAAGTACTTGGGCAAGGCTTGGAAGAGTTAAGGAAAAGTCATTATGCAATTTTACCAAATGATGGAGGCTTACTACTCCCTGTTTTGGACATGGGAGCACTCCATTGTTTAGATCTGTGCATAGCCTGAGACTGAAGTCTTGGTGGTCTGCTGCCCCTGGGTTTGAACTGAGAAGGCCTGGAAGGGACTGGAAAAGACCAGTTTTTTGAAGGCCAATACCTACTGAACCTAGGTGGCTGTACTTGTAAGAAATCCTTAACAGTTTGCATAGATTTAGCTTTCTCCTCCATTCTTTTAAGGACTTTTTCTGCTTTATTACCAAATAGATGCACTTGATTTAATGGTGCATCCAGTAATTTTGCTTTGACATAATCTGGCAAGTTTTGTTCCTTAAGCCAAGCATGTCTTCTAAGAACAGACCCAGTGACAGCAGCCCTACAAGATACTTCTAAAGCATCAAACCCACATTGCAAAGTATGTTTACCAACTTGGTTAGCAGAATGCATTAACTCTTGTAAATCTTTGTAGTCTGCACAATCAGGAATCAACAACATTTTTTGTTTAATTAGCTCCATAATATGCTGTTGATACTTTAACATATGAAACTGGCAATTGAAAGCCCTAATGACAAGCGTAGCAGAGGTGTATACCTTTTTCCCCATCTATCTAATGCCCTGGAATCCCTGTCCGAAGAGGTAGGATTTTTGGCAGTTGTAGCCTTAATGCCTTTAGGTCCCTGGGAAATGGTCTCTGGATCCGCAGTAGGATTACTAAAAAGGAATTTGTGGGAGTCAGGCACTCTATAATACCTGTCAGGTTTCCTGGGAGCTGGAGACAAAGTATCAGGGGTAAGGTTGGATTCCAGGAAGATATCTACAATTTCCAGAACAGGAGGGATAGCTAGAGGCCTGTGCTGAGGCATGCTTAAAAATTGCCTGAGTCTCTTTTTGGACTAGGAGTAGTCCTGGCTCTCCAAGTGGAAATGTTCTCTAAGGGTGTGCAGGGTTTCAAAGTAAAAATCCTCTGGAGTGGAAGCAGAGGGAATGAAATCCTATGCATCAAAATCCTCATAGGTAGATAAGGGTATACTCCACAAACGGAAATGAAGAATAAAGCTCCAAACCACAAGTTAGTATAAGTAAGCGCTTTCGTTTACTAAAATACAGCAAACTTCTTCAGACAATCAGTTCATGCATTAACCAACTTAAATACTATACACATATGCATAATAATGGATAACGAACTTCACACTTACAACCCCCTAGAGGTAACACCATTGGATTTGTTACCACTTTTTCATTAGATGCACCCTTATTGAGGGATATCCTGATAAAGAATTGGTGTTTCCTTTATGAGGATGCATCTATTCGAGACAAGGTGGGTGATAAACCAACAGTGGTCTTTAGGAGGGGTTGGAACCTGAAAGCAATTTTGGAGAATTGTATGTCGTATAATCATTTCCCCTATTATGGTATGTTAAAATGTGGGCGTCGTCGGTCGTGTAAATATATTAACACTGGTAATACCTTTACAGTACGGAACCATCGTTTCCCAGTTAAGGGGAAATTTAATTGTGAGTCAAAGGGGGTTGTTTATTTGAGCATGTGCCAGAATTGCCCGTCCTTTTATGTTGGAAATACGGAGAGATCTTTGAAGCTTAGGATTTATGAGCACATTTACAACATAAATAAGATGAATTTGAATAATGCTTTGGCTAGGCATGCGAGTATAAACCCTACCCATGAATTCATGTTTTTAGCTATCGACAGGGTAATGGACAATGATGGGGGGGGGGGTGTCCAACATCCCTAAGATTGGATGAAGAAGAATTAGCCTGGCAACATAAGCTTAATGCCCATACACCCCCAGGGCTAAATGATAGCTTATCTATTAAATGTATTCTTAAACTGAAGTCTTGGCTTAGATGATATAATCAATTGCACTCCCTAAATTTATTTATGATGTTCCTTGTTGGGTGAATTTGTAAAATGTTGTATATATTTGGGAATTTACATCTTTCCCTTTCAAGATCTTTGAATAAGAATGAGGATGGTTATATGGTTAGAAGTTTAAAGTAGAAATTTTTTAGCACGTGTTCTTATATATTTTTAATTATGTATAATAAGTATGTATGATACTGATTTTAATGTTAATAATTTGGATTAATTGGTGAGTTTAGTGTATTGATAAAATTTAATTGTGACTTTTGATTTTTGGCTGTTGTTAGTTTAAATGTGGGCAGGTTTTGCTCAATGCAAGTGATGATGTCATATGTGTATAGTATTTAAGTTGGTTAATGTATTTTAGTAATCAAAAGTGCTTACTTATTCTAACTTGTGGTTTGGAGCTTTATTCTTCATTTTCGTTTGTGGAGTATACTAGTTTTGGATGTCCTTTTTGTGTTTAGATAAGGGTATATCTTGGAAATCAGAAGGATCAGAGTAATCAGATTCCTGATCAGAAGAATCAGAAGGAAAATCAGTTCTGGGTTTTTTTTGGGGGGAAGGCAGACTTCCCCTAATTAAAGTAATGAGGTCCTCAGCCATTCTAATCATTTGTTTTTGTGGTATGTGGGCCTTAGAATGCGCTTTGGTCGTTGCGCTTTGGTCGTCGGTTTCCTAGGCGTAGTGCAAACTTTAGGCCTGAGAAATTCAGTATTTTTGGTTTGAAAGGAAGTCGTTGGTTTAATATGAAGATCGGAAGGCCTGAAAACACCCTCAGAAGCTGGTGTCTGCACAGCGGCTCCGGACCCATCCAAGGTAGAGACATCCACATGTTCCATAGTCGAAGAAGGATTACGCAGCATACCGGACTCCGAATGCGTCTCAGTAGAGGCCTATAAATCTGTAGAAGTGGGTATCAGGGGCTGCGAAAGCACTTCACTGAGTACCGGCGGACTGGCGACTAGCCTAACGGTAGCAGCCTTGGACCTATGCGGTCTGTCTCTGTCTTTATCCTTTCATTTTTTCAGAAGATCATCGTCGGATAGCTTACCGAAGACATTTTGGAATACGGAGAGCGAAAGAATTTAGCTACAAAAATAGCCCGACAAAGAATAGTTTGGGCGTTGAACAAGGCACAAAACCGACAGCGAGGGATGTCGTGGTATGGGCCTAAACAGGTGATGCAGTAAGAATGAAAATCTCTGTGAGGTATTTGCTTTCCAAAGACAAGACAATTATTAATTTTTTCTGACATCGGTTAGAGCAAAAAAATAGGATCCTCAATGGGGTACTTATTTTTTAGAAGACTTCAGGTCTGAAACTTGAAAAACGAAAATTTCAGGAGTCGGCTGACCGGCACTTGCGAACTGCTTCTGCTTCAGGCACCACAGGGCAAGAAAGACTGAGGTAATGGTGCTGGCTGCATGTTTTATACCCTTGACGACCTGACATCATGGAAGAAGTGACAGCGTCCAATGCAGAAATCCCAAGACTCTGGTATTCAATATGGTATATTTTGTTACTAGTTTAGTTAATGAGCACAGCCTCCTACGTTAAGGACTCCTAACTATATATTTGTCATGTGTTATCAGCTATGCTTACATTATTGTATCCTCATATATATTGCACATGATTTGTTGATTTTTATCTTTTATATGAATCTCCTATGCATATATATTTCCTTTTTCTTGACTTTAATATGTAATATAGATTTTATAACTTTTATACAGGAAGTCTATACTTTTCTTTAGATTTCTTCTGAGGTATGTGTTCGACAGTTTTACTCTGTGATTACGTTTGGGTTTCAAGTTGGTTGCAATTTATAGTTGTATTGTTGGTTAATGAGGAATATTTCCTCTCCTTTCCGATACTAAGGTCTATTTATTATTTTTTTTTGTTTACGTACAGTCGTCATGTGACCTGAAGGCAGCAACATGTCGCCAAACACGGTGTTCTTTTGAGACATTGCTTTCGTTTTGGATTTTACCTTGGTGTTGGTTGTGTTTTACTTTATTTTTTGAAAAGATCGTCTGTTTTGTCTAACAGTTCAGTTAGACACATGAGGTAACAAGTTCGCTGACTTTAGTGGACCATACAGCAACTTTCAGGATTCATTACCAGGTATGGTTGTTTTTTAAGGGCTTGTTTTTTGAATGAGTCTATTAGTTGTCTTTCTATGTGTTTGAATATCTCTTAGCTTTACTGCTCCTTATTGTTGGAACTTTCTACATTTTCTATTAACGGGTATATCTATCTCAGCCGTTTGTCCTATACTTGACTGCTTAATGGTTTTATAGTTCCGTGCCTCAGGAATACATTTTGTGTTTATTAAGATGAGTGTGTTTTATCATGGTTACTAGTTCTCCTAATGATATATAGTCTTTTTGACGAAAGATAAGCATAATATTAGTGTTTCTGCACCAAACTATATCTTTGTGCAGAAGCACTTCATTTTACCTTTTCCGACTTGAGCCTGTATCTTGAATTTTATTTAGATTGCTCTACTTAAGGATGCTCCGTGTTATGACTCTATGTATGCGATTGTTTGATACTGTCACTAACATGCCTGTTTTGGTATCGGTATCTGCCTTTTTCATTTTTACATTTGTATGGATCTGCAAGTCATGTTATTTAAGTTAGTACCTCTTTATAACATTAATATGTGACGTAATGGAGCATATTTTCATTTTCTCGCGTGCGAGACATGATGTTACGTTTTATACTTAGAAGTTTCATATTTTTATTTAAAATTGTTTTATTCATTTCTATTTCTATTGTGCTTTACATTTTAAGCCATCAGGCTGCTAATTTTAGCAGCATATTCTAATTGATGAATGAATTGGTCAAGGTACATCTCGCTAATCCAATTATTCTTTTATTGATTAATGATCCCGCCAAAAGGGACTGTATTTAAGCTTGTAGTGATTTTTGTGAATTTATCTGATGAAGCGTAGCTTTGTACTACGCAAAAGCGCTTATTTTCTTTCCTATTAAAGTGTTTTGTACATTTTTATGGAGTCTCGTACTTTGAGTTTGATGGATTGAAGAACCTGTATCGTGCTGGTGTCTCCTACTTTTGTTTTACATATTTTTTCTCTTTGCATTTTGGTGAGAGACACCTTTAGCTGTGAGTTGTGGTCCTGATTCAGATTTCATACTCTGGTATTCAGGCCGGCTGAGGGTTACCTGCAGGCAGATAACCCAAATGTGATGACTGCAACAATGAAACATGAAGAACATCAGCACCATGGCCGGGAATGGTGCCGATGCAGGTACAGTAGTAGGAGCCTGTGTCAAAAATAAGGTCGGCACCAAGGGGATGGTCCTGAAGCTGATACCATGGTTAGAGTATGAGTCAGGATTAAGGACAGCACCAAGGGAAAAGACATGGACCCTGGTGCCGAAGTGGTCTGCGCCGAAGGCGTGAGAGAAGTCCGACTCTGTTCTGAGGAGGATGGGGATGCTGGAACCGAGTGACTCCGTTTCTCTTTATGTTTCTTCACATCCTTATGCTTAGGAGGTGATGAGACCTCCGTCCCAGAAGGAGCCTCCGAGAAGGGTGTTTTCATCATACCCTTACGAATAAGATTGTTCTTGCATTCAGTCAGAGTACGATTGCTGAAACTAGAACAAATATCACAGGAAACATTAATGTGGTCAATGCCCAAACAATAAACATACCGGGCGTGGCCGTCAGAGTTGGGCATTTCACGCCCGCACTTATCACATTGCTTGAACCCAAGCTTGGCCTTATCTGACATCATAACATGCTAATACTACCACACAAAAACTAATCTACCAAAACAGGAAGATAAGGGGATAGTAAAGAAAACTTTTTTTTTTTTTTTTTTTAATGTAGAAAGCTAGGAAAAGGTACCAACAATGGTACTAAGAAATACCAGAAGGTAAGAGAAGGGCCTACTAGGTAGGGAAGAGGGAGTAGCACAAACAATGGTACGAAGAACTACCAAGGTAGTGGGTAGGATTTAGTCAGAAAAAAAAAGTAGAGATGAGAAATAACCTTAGACTTTTAAGAACTAGCTAATAAACACTAAGAGCTAGAACACCCCCCCCCCCAAAAAAAAAACACAAAAAGCTACACTTAGCTGGAGAGAAGGCTTGGCACGTCTGACGAGATACGCGGCAAACGAGATCTAGAGAGACTATGAGGGGGCATTGTGGGTAGCTCTTAGATGAGAGTTTTTGGCTGGTGCGAGCTTGGCAATGGCCATGTCGGTTCCAAGGATGGAACCGAAGTCCTAACAGTAAAGAATGAATAAAGATTTACATCATCAGATCTGATGTTTCTGATAATCGACGTTTGGATGATCGACTCTCTACTGTACTTTATATTCTCCCCGCAACTGTCCAATCAATAAAAAATGGGCCTGTTATCATGGATATGAACTTTCACACTAACTCTATTCTTATCTTGGTGGATATGGGTATGCTGAGGCAATGTAGAAATTGCCTACTGTTTATGACAACTAGCTAATTCTCAAACAAACTGATAAGGTATGTGAGTGATGTATTTACACACTTTCGCTGGAGGCAAAGCTCTCACATAAAAGCACTCCTAATGTCAATCAGGTTCTCAGCAGTGCACACACCGCACCCATCACTAAAGTACAAAGCAAGCACATAGACCCGCATACACTGAAGCACTTAAATGTAATCTTCCAAAACCCCAAAGACCTTCTAGATGAAGTACACATAACAAATGTCCTCAGCAGCCCTGAATTGACTCTTTCAAAACAACACCCACATCAACACAAAGTCACAGCTTATGGAGCCTCTACTTCTAAGTCTATAAGACAAGCAACCACACAATCCAACATTCTGATCATTGGAGACTCTACTGTGAGACACACTGATGTCCCTCTTACCAGGCTGCATAAGGAGAAACTCACAGTCAGTTGCTTATTAGGGTTCTGAATGCATCACATTATGCATGCACTCGGGTCAATGGCTCACAAGTACCAGTACGACTCAGTCATAGTCCATGTGGGTATAAATAACCTGAGACATAAAGCTCTCAGAATATGTGTCCTAGGCTGATATGAGCCTAGTATTGAGCAGGATGAACAGAAGATGACTGACTTTAATAACTGGCTTAGTTTCTGGTGTCATTCTAAGGGAGTGCAATATTTGTCATCATGGAAACAGGAGGTCTACAGACCACGCTGCTTTGCCAGGGATGGTCTGCACCTCTCCCCTCAAGGCTTTTGAATATTAGCTAAAACATTGTTCTCCACCATAGTGCTTTTTTAAGCAATGCCAAACTGAATGTACTTCCAACATAGCAAATCAAAATCAAGGAAATCTAAAGGTGTGACTGGCTCAACACAAGGAGTTAAAACAAAAAACTCCACTCCCTACAAGCTCTCCTCACCCTGGAGAATGCTGACATTTCTGCAGTCACTCAGGCATGATTTAAAGCTGCAGAAATGCCACTGGCAACACAAAACTATAATGCCTTCCAGACAGTTAGATCAGCTACTACACAGACAGGGATGAAGGTGTTTCGATTTACAATAAAAATAAATATACCTTAAGGCTCATCACAGTGTGCACTTGAGCTGTTCCATGTTCAAATCACCATATGCAAAATCCCATAACACTTCCTTGAAAGCTATAGGTCCTCATCTATGACCCAGGAAACCCATAACACATATTTAAGCTTACTGGAAACACTCACCATCCAACCTAATACCATATCCGTGGGTGACTTTAATTACCCCACTATTAACTAGGAGTCATATAAGACACCAAACGTGTAGGCACAGAGATTCCTGGATTTTGTAAATGCAAACTCCATGGACTAGACTGTCAATACACTGACCAGGGGTGCAAACATACTGGATCTGGTCCTTACTAATTTGGGAGATTGCTGCAAACCCCCTACTGTAATGTCTTCTCTCGTAAAGTCAGACAAAAAAAAAACGGTCTCCTTTGAAGTAAAAATAAAACCCAGAGCCTCAGCTAACCCTGGAACGTTTAGAAACTACTCTAAGGCTAACTTAGTACTATTAAGTGAGAAGCAGGCAAAATATTAAGCCCCCATAAACCCTGAGAACACTACTGTCTATGGGAACAGTTCACTGAAACCCTATACAAGCATGTTAATAGCTGCATACAGACAGCTGTAGCCACCATGAAGAAGTACAGAACTAACTCAAGAAACAAGCCACCCTGGTGGAATCACATCATCAATAGGCTGTAGAACAGAAGGAAGAAAGTCATAGCAAAAATTAGGTGGTGTAGATCCCAGAAGGATAAAAACACTCAAACTAAGACAATTCAAAGGCCAAATAAAGTCTACCAAAGCCAAATTTGAGGTAAATTTGGCCTCCCAGGCCAAGGACAACCACAAGGCATTCTTTAGCTATGTCTGCAGCCTCAAAGGCAATACACAATTGTGCACAGTGCTCATTGTTAATATACCTACCTATACTGAGCCAGAAGACATAGTAAAGCTACTGGCAAACAAATTCAGCTCTAACTTTACTTCTATCTCCCCCTCAACCTCCCCTCAGGAAATACCATCAAATATAACTGCTCCCGATTATCTCTAGGGAACATGTCCTCAATGCTCTCTCTAAGGCCAAGAACACTGCATCGATTGGCCCAGACAATATACCAGGATGCATTTTAAATTATTTATTTATTTATTTGCATTTGTTTACCGGGATGGTCCACTGGGCCGCAAAGTGCCCATTTTCAGCAGAGGCCCAGGGAGAAAAGCTCCACATACAAAAGAAATTTAAATACAATCACATTTTCTGCATACATAGAGAGATAACAACTTTAAAAAAACAGACATACAATCTTATCATAAATTTCTAGCTAGAATAACAAAGGCAGTATACATTATATATAAAATATACAAAAGTACAATATATCATCTGGTTTGGATACTGTACACTGAAGACAGCAAGAGATAGTTGAAACATGACCTATCATGCCATCTGAAACCACTACTTAACTGTAGCTTCCAAACAGGGTTTGTGCCTCATGAAGGGAGAACAGCAAGTCATTCTTCTGCACAAAGGTGGGTTATCTACAGACCCTGGAAACTACAGACCCAGAAATCTCACTAGTCTCGTATGCAAAGCAATGGACAGAATTATCATGGGAATGATCAATAATGACAAAGGATGGCACAGTGGAGCAGTGGTAGCATTGTTGCCTCACAGCAAGAGGTTTTCTGGTTCAATTCTCAGCTAGGGTGCCATCTGTGTGGAGTCTGCATGTCCTCCCTGCGTCTGTGTGGGTTTCCCCCAGGTGCACCGGTTTCCTCTCACGTTACAAAGACATGCGTCTGGAGCATTTCTCCCCGGGCATCTGCTGAAAATTGGCTTTGTGGTAAGTCGGACTTTCCCAGTAAACAAATGTTAAATAAATTTAAAAAATAAATAAACCTCCAGACACCTGACCTAACTCAATTTGGTTTTGTAAAGGGCAGGTCATGCCTGCTCAACCTGGTGGACTTCTTTGAGAAGGTCACTAAAGCATTGGATGAGGGCAAAATGTTTCAGACTGCCTACCTTGACCTGACCAAAGCATTTGATACAATACCTCACTCAGGCATTGTTGATAAACTCAAGAGGTTAGGTATAAACCCCTATGTCACCTGGGGGACAGCCAGCTGCTCACAGACAGGACTCAGGAAGTTAGAAAAGGGAAGTCCACAGAGGCCAGTCACAAGCGGAGTCTTGGAATCTGGGTCCAAGGAGGCCATTTTTCCATTATATTAAACATTCATCAGACCTATCACTGAGTAAAATGCCCCCCCTTTTATACGTACCTAACTAGGCACATCCAACATTTGGAACACCCATAGAGATTCCTCACTAAAAGAATACAGGGTGTAAGTAACATGTCCTATGCAGACCACCTCAAAGCCCTATCCCCGTATTCTGCCTCCTACAGGCTGTTGAGGGGAGATCTATGCCTAGCATACAAGGCATTGTTGGACTCCATCCTGATGACCATCCTGTATATCTGCAAAACAAACAGCAGCAGAATAAAACATTCTAAAGACTTAAACCTTGCCTGCGATATAAACAGGACCTGTAGGAGAGACAGATCATGTATCCCAGAAACCATCCCTTCTCCGGGACAGGCTTTCCACCCATGCAAAGCAGAGTTCTTCTCTAACACACTTTAACTCTAACTTGGACAACTGGAAAGGGAACATGAAATTCATCCCTGATTTTGCACCTATGTCTCTAATGGGCACAACAGTTCACCACCCAGGACCCTGCTTGTAAATGTTTCAGCTCCCAAGTCCCTGCTTACACTTCTCAAGGATGCCAAAACTTGTCAGAGATTTATGATGCATGGCTAGGGTTAAAAAGGCCCCAGTGGCCGTTGGCCTAGTATACACCAATGAATCTATGTGAATGGGATAAAATACAATTCTGTAAGTTGCAGGTACTCATAACATTAGATGTTCAAATTCCTCAGTGCTGCAAGTACCTTTGGGTTATACGAGCTGTTTGCTGTCTAGAAAACAATACCTATCCAGCTTCAAAACGTTCTACCCCCCAAATACACACCTTCACTCTGACTGCTGATTAGCTAATCCCAAGGAAGGAAATCAGCAGTCAGACACAAGACTTCTTCAGGACTTTCCTGCCCATACAAGGGGAGAAGAACCTAACAATCCTGAACAAAAAATACAATAATAACAAGAAAACCTATACAGTAGAAACATGCAAAACCCTACATTACATCCAAACTGCAACTGCATATAAGAGTAGTGGGGGGTGAGGGTGGGGGTGGCTACTGCAGTAGTAAGGAATATGAACATATACTGTTAAGAGTAAGCGCAACTTACAGAATATACTATATTCAGCATTTCCATTGCTGCATTAGCCTTTTGGCTAAGCTTCTGGTGTTACTCTAAGGGGATCTAGTATCTGTCCGCCTGGGATGACATGATCGACAGACCACGATGCTTTGCCAGAGATGGCCTGCACCTGTCGTCCTTGGGATTCCGGATACTGGCTAAGGCTCTTGCCACCCCTATAGTGCCTTTTTTAGGCAAGGTGACAAATTCACCACCGTAACAGGTACAAGCAAGCAAAATCTGAGGGTAATGCTACTCAATGCTAGAAGTCTAAACCTCAAAATGCATTTGCTCAAGGCACTCCTTAAAATGGAGAACATCGACATCTGTGCAGTGACAGAGACCTGGTTCAAGGCGCTAGAGAGGACCCCTGCATTACCAGGCTATAATTCATACCACACCTTTTGGCCACCTAACCTGGACCGAAACACTAAAGGTGGAGGAGTGTCCATATTCATTAAGGATATCCACAGCTCCAGGCTAGTTGCTCAGCATAATGCATCTGAGATTATCCAAGTGCAACTAACTCTGGGCAAGACTGCAATCCAAATTGCACCTTGCTACAGATGCCCCACCATGACCCAGGATTCCCACTCCTCATTTCTTGATACACTGGAAAATATTAGGGAACAACCCTACACCCTAACAATGGGCAGTTTCAACTACCCCACCATTAACTGGGAAAACTACTCATGTACCAACTCTTTTGCTCAACGTTTTCTGAATTCATAAATTCCAACGCATTGGATCAACTTATCCACACCCCCACCAAGGGCAGCAATACCCTAGACCTGGTCATTACCAACATGGGTGACCGGTATTCCACACCAGAGGTCAATTCGTCGTTGGTCAGATCCGACCACAAGCTAATCAGCCTACACATTCACATCCCGCCCCCACCCCCCCATTAGGGAAACCACCGTATAAAATTTCTCCAAAGCCAACTTCATGCTTCTTACGACAAAAGTGGCAAACTTCACATGCAATGGACAATACAGGTACGACTGCTGAATCCTACACAAATGCACTTTATAAGCACTTACACAAGTGCATGGATTGTGCTAACCTAACAGAACCAAGATGCTATCCTCCAAAAAAATGAAACCAATCTGATGGTCCCCTGCTATAAACAAACTCTACAACAAAAGAAAGAAACTGTTGCAAAAAAGAGTAAAATCCCATTACTGGAAGAACTCCCTGGTCAGCCTCAGTGAGAAGTTGAGATCCCTCATAAAATCCTCCAAAGCTAGTTCTGAAAACAAAATCGCCACTGATTCTAAAGACAACCACAAAGCATTCTATAGCTATGTCAAGAATCTCAATGGTAACACTCAGATCTGCTCTGAGTTACAGCACAATGGCACTAAATATACAGAACCAACTGATATTGCCAACATCCTGGCAGATAGGTTCAGTGCTAACTTTAACCCCACCCCCCACCCCCTAAAGCACCCATCTCTATAGCGGAAGAATGCAAAGCTCCTGTAATCACAGCTGCACAGGTAAAAAACACTCTCCAAAGCCAAAAACACAGCATCCATGGGACCAGACAACATCTCAGGCTGTGTTCTACATGAACTACAGAATGAACTGGCACCCCACCTAAGCACCATTTTCAATCATAGCCTCATCTCAGACTTTGTGCCCACCGTATGTTGCACAGCGATGGTTATCCCACTCCACAAAGGGGAAGCCACCACGGACCCAGGAAACTACCGTCCCATTAGCCTAACGAGCCTGGTCTGCAAGGCCATGGAACGTATCATCATGGAACTTATAAACAAAGACATTGGTAATCTCCAAACTCTGGACCCCACCCAGTTCGAGTTCGTAAAAGGCAGATCATGTCTCCTAAACCTGATAGACTTCTTTGAAGCAGTCATCAAAGCCATAGACAAGGGTAAGGTGGTTCACACAGCCTATCTGGATCTCGCCAAGGCTTTTGACACCATCCCCGACTCTGGAATTATAGATAAACACACTAAACTAGGTATAAATCCCTATGTCACAAGATGGGTTGCCAACTGGCTCACTGACAGAACCCACGCTGTGAAAGTAACAAACTCTAAATCCGACTTCAGACCAGTGACAAGTGGAGTACCACAGGGTTCAGTCCTGGATCCTCTCCTGTTTGGTATCTACTTTTCTGAAGTACAGGCTAACACAGAAGGTCGTTGGCTAATAAAGTTCACAGATGACTGCAAACTAGGAGCCATAATTGAAACTCCTAATGATGTGGACATCCTACAAAAGGGCCTCACTGAGACAGATGTCTGGTGTCAAAGCCACAGCCTCAAGCTCAATGCCAAAAAGTGCACGGTCATCCCCTTTCGTAAAAACTCTGTACCCATGAGCTACCACATAGGTGGTAGTCTACTTAACACTCAAAGTGTGACAGGAGACTTTGGGACACAGGTGGACAGTAGTCTCTCCTTTGATACTCACATTGCCACAGTAGTCAGGAAATCCTTCTACGTGGCATACCTCATCACAACAAGTTTCTCATCCAGAAAAAAAAGAGGTCATTGTTCCCCTCTACTCGTCCCTCATTACACCCATTATAGAGTACAACACCCCTTTTGGTATGTACCTCACAAGAAATCTACAAAGAGGATTACCGGCCTCAAACAGATGCCCTACGCAGACCATCTCAAAAAACTCCAGCTTTACTCAGTCTCATATTGCCTACTCAGAGACGATCTCTTCCTACCATACAAAGCTATGTCAAACCCAGAGGTGTTGGACATGGTCCACTTTAAGAAATCCCAATCCCTCCGAGCTACACGCTCTAGGGACCTAAACCTTGTCACCACAATAAACAGAACATGCTGGAGGGATAGATTCCTGTCCCAGAGACTTCCCATACTCTGGAGAAACTACCTATCTATATCAAACAAAGCTCCTGATTAGCACTCTTCAAGAAAAATCTTGATGAGTGGATGGAAAATAGGAAATTCACCCTGGGGATCACCTCTGTGGCTCTGCTCGACAGGGGCACAGGAAAATAATTTTCTTGGGTGGCGAAAACCAGGGTACCTTTTTGGCTAGGCTTGTATAGGCCCTAGGCCTGATAGCCTAGTACCTACCTATGAACCTATATAGACTGATAAGCCTACCCAACCTGACAGAACCAGAAGCACCAGGAAAATGGTCCTAGCAAAACTTGTTCTAGACCTAGCTAGGGAATTCAGTTTGTAATGCTTTATAAAAGTATGTATAGGGGACTATGTAGCTGCCTCTAGAATGCTTCTGGAGTCCACCTCTTTCCAGTATGGCATTAAAGAAGAAAAGGCTCTAGTAGAAAGTGCCTAGATACTGTCTGGAATGGATTTGCTATGCTGGGAATAACAAAAAGTGCTAGCTGAGGACAACCACCTGAAGAGTGTCTGTTTAGACATAGGGTGGCCCTTCTTTGTCCCTTGATAAGAAATAAATGCCTCCCAATTGAAATGTCAGCAGTCGAAATGCTGTGCCAACAAGCTGAAAAAAAAGACTAACTACCACAGGATAATGAATACTGAATATACTGCTTTTTGCCTTTAAAGTTTTTTTGTATGGGGCAAGCCCCCCTGATGTAGAGGACAAGACCCCCCCCCCCAAGCGTATATGTACCATCTCAGAGATTACCATACCTTGGAGAAAAGGGAATATTCCATAAAATGGCCATCTCAGACTTGGTATATGTAAGCCATTTTTTCAGCCATTCATTCTCCATGTTTCGGGACTTGCTCATGCTGGTCCTGACTTTTCAAATGGTTACCAAAATAAATAGCTGATCAGCTTTTTTATAGGGCTTAGTTGTGGCTGTATAGTACCTGAACTGCTTATGCACCTTCAGAATCTGCAGAATCCTTTCTCGCTGTCTTTTTAGGTTATGGATAGAAACCTGGGAGATTGATGACTTTATTCAAAGTAAACTCTAAAAACACTTTGTGCATGAATGAGGGGGGTTATTCCTAAATAGACCCTATCCCTGTGGAAAATCAGATAGGGTTCACCCACCACGAGAACTTGCAACTCAGATACACTTCTTGCAGATGTCACAGCAATGACAAGTGCAGTTTTCCAAATCAAGAACCTTAAATCACCTTAATGGGCAGGTTCAAAAGGTAACGCAGTCGAGATACCAGGGAGAAGAATTGTGTTTACAATGAGGTCTCATGTGTAAAACTATTTTCAGAAACTGGTTTTACTACAGAGTCAAAAGGGGAGGACCCATGGGGAAACATATTGAAATGGCTACAAGATGAAACTTTACAAAGAAATAAGACAGGCTACAGGAAAGAAAGTCACACACAAATTTCAGCACCAGTGGTACAAAATCTCAGATGGGCCCTGGTTATTGGTTAGGTGCCAACTAGAAAAATCATTTCCACTTACAATATAGGATTTTCTAGTAGCAGGCTTTGCCTCCTTTAGTACCCGCTGCATGTCCCAGTGGAATAAATGTCTAAAAGGTGTTAGAAATTAATCATTCAGATAGTAACATGAAGCTGACTGAGGCTGGGGTGTAATCAAACTCCCTAATTGTTCTGCAAGTAGATCCAGTTTGTGAGGAAGCTTGTGATAATTGCCCTTGGCTAATTCCATAAGATGTGAGAACCAATGATGCGTGGGCCAAAAGGGAGTCACTATAATGATTTTTGGGGTATTCTTTTGAATCTTCAGCATTACCCTGGACATCGGTGGAAAGGATATCAATGCATAAAGGAGCATTCCATTCTAAAGGAATGAAAAAGCATCTGTTGTCCAAGCTTGCTTGCAAGGATCCCTGGAATAAATTTGTTTAGTTGTCTTTTTTAAAGGAAGTGAACAGACATGTTTGAGCTGTTCCCCACAAAGGGAACAGTTCGTGAAGGACCCCCCCCCCAATTCAACCAAAGGGTGGGCTGCCATGGAGTATATCATGCCCCTCCTACTGCACTACAGTGTCAGCACTAGAACATGAATTCAAGTGCATCTGCATACAAATCATTTCTGGCCTTCAGATCTTCCAGCACTAAATGAAAGTGACAAAGCTGCAAATTCTCGGCCACTGACTTGTTTCAAAAGATCCAAGAATGGCAAGCAAGCCTGAACTAATGCTATTTTAAAGCAATGAGTAAAATGAATGGGACCTTTTCATCATACTGTGCAGTACTGATAAGATCAAAGCAGCAAAATGTTGCCATATATGAAGATTCAGGAATTATGTGGAAACCTAAAACTGACACAGTTTTCCTTGTGTTCCGTACCTTCACTACTGACACTCAATGTTTTTTCTTTCTTCAATAGCCCATACATTCCTTCACAAGGTTATGGTATGATGCCATCATTCCACACCAAAATGTGTTTCTTTCCTCTACAGGGAGACATCACTAGTACTACCACTGCAAGGTTGTGACATCCAAATAAAGGGAGAGCTAACTGCAAGGGAAAGAAAAAATACACCCTCTTCAGAGGAAAGATATAAAGTAAAGGCAGTCAACTACTCACTAATCATACTTTCACTACTGTAGCTACAAAACAACTGTAAGATGGAGGCAGGAGAATGCTCTGGCATATGGAAAGGCAGCGAGTGACTACCTCCAAAAGCATGTATGTACTTCTGAAATAACGAACAAAGTATTAATTTGTTATGTTTTACTTGTTTCTTTATATAACACAATATTTATACAACTCCGGTACCAGAACGATGTACAAAATAAGAGAAAGCCTATGTGTTTTGGAGCAGTGGTAAACTGGTTGTTTTTGTGCACTTCTTACATCATACTACACAACACTGGTAACATTCAGGTGAAAGAAGAGCACACAGCTCTAAAAACCAATGCACGTTTGAAGCGGTTATACTTAGATGACCTTAGATTTTGTTTCTGTACTGTACAGCACTACTGAGATTTGAGTGATACAATGTTAGCAAAATGGAAGCAGTAAAATGGTGCACAACCTGGAATCTACTGTACATCTATACACCTGCAAGTCATCAATGCAGTGAACCAAACTGCTGTCAGTAGTAGTGCCTGCAAAATACACGAGATGCAAGGTTACTGTACAAGCTCCGAATATGACACAGAGCTATAAAACCAGTACAATGTATTGTCACTCTGAAAAAGCAGCACTTAGCATTACTTCAGGTGCTGGTTTGTACTATGCCCTGTATTTATATACAGACGATGGACTGTTCGTGCTCAAGAAGTTTCCTGAACTTCACAGAACTCCAGCACTATAACCATCTTAAATACATACCACTGGTTTTAACACTCCTACATTTTATTGCAGACCATGCAGCATAGCACTGATCAGATGTTGATACCAGTGAAAAGGGGAAAGTCGAAATGTTTCAAACCCTTCAACTGAGAGATTAGTGCATATCAGCTACACACAATGTTATCCCAATTTCAAAGTATTCACAGAAGGTAAGTATAGCTAAAAGCACAGCTATTATCAACATCTTACCCTCAAAACACTTCATACTTGCTCTGGGCCTTTGAAGAATAATCATTGACTACTCCGCCACTGTGAAGTTTTGTGGCCAACTACCTTGATGCACGCTGACACTACGAGTCTGTGGACAAGAGTAAACCATGAGATCAAGAGAATCAGTAAATGCAATAATTAAACAGAAGTTTTCACCTGGATCAAAAAGCTTTTCTGTCTAAACTGCTGTCAGGTGAAAGTTTACAGACATCCCCTACGGACAAAAAGAAAAAGACAAGTGATCGCTGAAGAGGCTATCTGGACTGCAGTGGGAAAGCTTACAACATGAGAAACAGCACCTGACCAAAATATGTTTTCAATGAATGAGATCAAAAAGACAAGTGATCCCTGAAAAGGCTATCTGAACTGCAGTGGGAAAACTTACAACATGAGAAACAGCACCTGACCAAAATATGTTTTCAACGAATGAGATCAGTTTGATCACATTATGTCTTTGCCTCAAGGAAAAGTGATCTTGGAGTTAATTACACTGAACTCAAGGGGTGGCTAATGGTTTAATAAAGTTGAACAGACAAAGTAATTTACATTTAGCTGCTATCCAAGTAGGTGGGCTGGTCAATGGACACTTTTCAGACACATTCCAGACCAAATTGCAACCAGTACATATTCAATGGTAAACAAATGGGGTTGACCTGGCTCCACAGAGAAGAGAGATAGAGAGAGAAAGCCCTAACTGCACCACAGAAAACTTGTATTCGACTAGTACCATGAAAGCAAGAGGATTTTCTAGTAGCAGGCTTTGCCTCCTTTAGTACCCGCTGCATGTCCCAGTGGAATAAATGTCTAAAAGGTGTTAGAAATTAATCATTCAGATAGTAACATGAAGCTGACTGAGGCTGGGGAGGATGGAGTGAGGACCTGACACCAGACTACCTATCTTGGCAGTTTGGCTCACTGCACTGATGACATGTGCACAGATGCATCACCCACAGCAAGAAGCCTAGTATGCCTAAGCTGCACAGCAGTTAGCTGCTTAACCAGGACTTTGCTTATGTACTTCCCAGAAGCAGCAATTGTACAGTGTGCAAGTTGTAGAGTGGGTGAGAAGACAGCATGCCGGACTAGCAGACTGGTCTACTTCCTAACATCCATCTCTTGCCTCCATCAAGGAATAAACAGGACAGAGGACTCTCACCCTGAAGGAGGAATTAATGGGTCAACTGTGTGCATGATGGGGGAGCCAGTGAGCAGATTCTAGAAAACCACAAAAAGAAAAAAAAAAGATAACAACTGTACAGCATTACAGGTTGTAAATAAAAGTACACCAACGGACAAAACAGCTATCAGCTGACACACAGGTGATAGAGGATTTATCTGCTAGTAAGTAAAGGGAAATTGATAATGCAGTAATAATGCAAGACCTATTACTAACAATAACCACATCAAAATACAGTGCGATCAGTAACCAGATCAGGAGAAACTATTTGGAAAGCACTCTCAAATTATGAAGCAAAAGGAGTCAAGTGGGAAAAGTTCTGATGATGATGATGGCGATGAATCTTTACTCTTGTCAGAAAAACCACAACTAATTCACTTTTCAGAGATAAGCATTTAGGCTGGTTGAAACTATTCTGGGCAGAATGTACTTGCCACCCACTGTAGTTGATCAGCTAAGCAATTAAAGTAACATCTGATCTGATAACATCACTCCTCAGAAAATATTGCTACCTCATTCAACACGCACTTCACAGAAACCATACTATCATTAGCTAAACAACACAACCCCCCTCCCCTCCAACCCACACCTTCAACTAGTAATCTCCCCACTGCCTTCTCTTTTTCTCCTGTACCTACCTCCAATGTAAAAAAAACTCTTAACTAAACTTAAGCCCACCAAATTAGCAGCTGACAACCTCCCAAGTGAATGCCTACAAATCGCAGCTGATGCTCTGGCCTACCCAGTATCCATCTTGATTAACCGATCTCTGTCTGAAGGTTACGTTCCCACACTGTGGAAAGTATCACATATAATTCCCCTCCACAAAGGCAGACCCTCCACAGAACTAACCAATTAACACCCCATAGCTATTCTCTCTCCACTCTCCAAAATACTAGAGAGATGCATAAACTCTCAGGTCTCAGACTACCTCCTTACTAACAACCTCCTTTCCAATACTCAGCATGGTTTCCGACCAAACCATAGCATCACCACTGCCTTACTCTCCTTTACTAACACTATCCTTCAGCATAAAAACAATGGCTATTTCTCCTCTGCTACTTTCCTAGACCTATCTAAAGCATTTGACATGGTCCCACAAAAACAACTTATATCTGTCCTCAGTAACCTATCCTTCTCTCCATCAGTCACCAACTGGTTTCAGAGTTACCTGTCTGACCGCCAACAATCCGTTGTATGGGAGAATGACATATCTCCCCAACTACCTGTCTCCATAGGGGTTCCCCAAGGATCCATCCTTGGACCCCTACTCTTCTCTGTTTTCACCAATAATCTAGCCTCTGCCACCAAACATGACACACTCATACAATAGGCAGATGACTCAACCATCATCTGCTCAGCCCAGTCCCTACCCAAACTGCAAAAAGTCACAGGAAGCCTTTTCCTCTGTTGAAACTTGGTTATCCGATGCCCAATTAATACTCAACGCAAACAAAACTAAACTACTCATCTTCCAAACCACCAAACATACTCAAAACAACTCTCACTTTAACATCACAGCAAAAGACAACACCACTATATACCCAACTGAACACACCAAATTGCTAGGAGTGGAAATAGACAATAAACTAAAATTTGACATTCACATATCCATGACCATAAAAAAAGTCCACAAAAAAACTAGGAGCGTTATACAGAAATAAGCAACTTCTCACCAAAGCAGCAAAGATTTCAATAGCAAAGTCCCACCTTATCTCCACCCTACTCTATGCCTCTCCAATATATACCAACCTAAGGCAATGCGATTTAAACAAGCTAGAGACCTGCTACAACAAAATCTCCAAATTTGCCACAGGGGCATCCTACCGTAGTCACCACAGTCTCTCACTTGCTGAACTGGGCTGGCTTGAACTCTCTCACCTCCTTCAATGGTATCAACTCTCACTCGCCCACAAACTAGTAAATCATCCACTAAATGTCCCATCCCTCCAGAATCAACTCCAACCCTATTGCACCACCAGACCACTAAGATCCAGCAACAAAAATCACTTGCAGATCACTAAAGCCAATAACTCTGCTGGTGAAGCACTATTCTCTTGCACCATAGCCAAATTATGGAACTCCCTCTCACCCACAATTACCTCCGTACCATCATGCACCCACTTCAAAACTTTACTAAAAGCGCACCTAAAAACATGTTGACTATGCCCTTGCAACTCCCACTCTAATATCACCCACCCCATCTAACCACTACTTTTCTTTCCACCCCACTAACTACCTTAATTATAGCAAGCTCAGATGCTCATAAGCCTAGTACTTATTATAGAGCAGGAACTTCTTATTGTAACATTTGTTAATGTCTGTTATGTACTTCACAGATAAAGATTCTAGTTGTCTACTGATGTACTATGTTCTTCATCTGTAAATATGTTGTAAGTAATTGCTATGTTAAATTGTTAATCGCTAGGTAATCCAATGTAACTACTGCCTGTTTATTTTAACTGTGAAGCTTTTCTCCCTGGACCTCCGCTGAAAATGGACCTACGTCCAGTCGGACTCTCCAGGTCAACAAATATAAATAAATAAATAAATAAATACATAATCTGATTTTAAAAGCCACCTTTCCAAATGTTTACCATAACATCATGACTTGAAAGCTGAAGATTTACTCCTTTACCTTCCCACCTGGGGTCTTTGTCGCGAGGATAAATTGTGTAGTGCGTTGTGATCCGAGGTACTGCTAAGGAGTTCCATCTTACAAGACACACTGAAGCTGAAGGAGATCTTTTCCATGTTGATTTTATGAAGTGCAAGCATCTATTTGCTATAAAAAAGGGGAAAAAAATCAAACTCAGTTTTAATGTTGATTAAACATCTAATTTTTTCACTATATTTGACAGTGCAACAACAGGAAATAAAATTGTATGTATTGTTCATCATAACAGTGGCTGTACAAATAATAGGACTATTGCTGCAGGAATCATTGTTTCCTTGGAAAGTCTGACAGAGGCATCCAGCAGTCCTAGCTGGATTTTTTTTACATGTTGCATATCCTCTAGTATGCAAATTTGAAGCTTTAAGCAGTACTCATTATAGCGCAAGTTATAATACAGAACAACCCACTTGTTCACATACTTTTTCTGCCCTGAAACTCCACCAAAGATAGGAAAAAGAATCCAGAAAAATAGAAGCACAAAGTAGACATACAGACAATGTAAAATAATCCAATTAAACTATGCAAATTATATGAAACACACAATACTTGACTACTTATACAAAAGAATATAAAACTCAAACTGTATGTATGGTTAACCTTATTATTTATAAAAGTACAGGGAGACTATGAAACAGGTCCAGTAACATATACAGCGATTACCAATAAAATATGCAGATAGCACTGGGAGGTAGGTGGGAGGGATTCTACCCTGCAGCAATGATTCTGTTAGTCAGATATTTACTGTTATTATGATACACTATCCATGTACATCATAAGGATCACACTTCAGTGTATGCATGAGAGATAAAGCAGCACAGCCTGCATGTTCCATAAGGGAGATGACTTACAGCATTCCACGAAGCACTGTAATAGCAAAGTCGGTTTTACTTCAGAATTGGTTATCTAATATACAATGCTTTGAAAATGTTTAGGCAGGTGACTATATGGCAAAACCTTACAGAAATACATTCCTGAAAAAAAGTTGCAGTGGTAGTTGCCAAACTGGCATGGCAAAGTTTCAACATCTTTAGACAATGTCTTGTTGCACTGTACAAAAGCAGAAAACAAGACAATCAGGTAACTACAAGGAAATGGTCTTCCATCTACATTACAGTTCAGAACCATGTGAGTAATCATCAGTGGAATGCAAACGTTTTCCCTTTGTTCTTTTGTTTTTCTGTTTGGGACAGAAAAATGTAAGCACCTAGGTTACTTAGACTGTCAGGATAATTCATGGTAGTTTAGAGACCACATAAGGTAGAAAGTAGGGATTATTCCTAAAGACACCCTTTCCTTGTGGCAAACACCATAGCATTCATTATATATTATGGCCTGTAATTCAACATTTATTAATATGGAAGAAAGAAGAAATCACTACAAATAATCTTCCATGACAGAAATTTCAGGCTGGTGAAACTGACCGATTTAATGCAGGCAATGTCCTCCATCAGAACAATTAAGGTGTCACTCTTAAGCTAAATGTCTAGGAGGTTTTTACATACAAGAGACACCTTAGTACCAGTTTTAACAGCACCGTTTGTAGATAAAGCAAGTTCCAAAGTCAAATGGACTGATACTGCCAAAAGTATAATCAGACAGCTGACTACGCCAGCCATGTATAAAGAAACCAAGAACTACAATACATGAGGAAATGAGATGCTCTCTGCATTAACATACAGTGGGTATTAAAAGTCTACTAAGAGACTGAACTTCCTGGGACTGCTGACTACCACTATAAAGTACTCTGTCACAATGGCCCAAGTCAAGACCTTCCTGTTTCCTAACACAAAGGAAAGGATCAAGTTCCTTCCATTTACTGATACATTGTACAACTGAAATGCTGCTTGTCTGTATGGACATAAGTCCTGAAGACAGGGACTCCTGGAAGGCTTGAAAGGAGAGCACTGTCTTCACCTTCAACACAGTGTGCTTATGCTAGGTGGTGCTTGTAGATCATTGTGTGTATTGTACCCAGTTAGCCACTGTAGCTAGATACCTTCCGCATATAAGTTACTGAGCACGTGAAAGTTCAGTGCCATTTTGTGTAGTCAGAGTGAATGCAGACATAAATGGAGATGCACGCGAGTGTGTTTGAAGTAATGAATCAGTCAGTTAGCTTGTTCTAGTTACAGCTCCTGATGTATTTACATACAATAAATAACTTGAACCCATCACAGTACCTCAGTGTCTTTTGATACACGAGACATGCGACATGGTGTCAGAATGGGATCCAAAGTTGAAGCAACTTGCAAACCATGAGGCACGCAGTTAGTGGAGAAATATACAGCAGCCAACTCACAAACAGGTCAGTGGTTATTTAAAGGTTACTAAACTCTTCTAAATGATTTTTCAGTCACCGAGTAAGTGGCAAAGCACTCAAAATGCTCAAAATAATTACCTTGATAAACAAAATGTCCGAAATTGCAACATACTGATAAAAGTATTCTAATTAAATACAAAAGTGTTCAAAATAATTTCCGAAGTGTTAAAATGTAAGAAACGCAATGCACTACTTTTTTCCTTTAACTGAAACTTTTCAAAGTATATGGAGTGTCTGGAGTGTTCACAGTGTTTGCAGAGTTAAAGTGAAGCCTTTTCAGAGAAATTGTTGTGCATTTAAGCATAATTAGAAGTATCTGGTCTATGACACAAGTGTTTTTGCAGACCTGGACCACTGGTGTTTGATAACAATATTGCTGAGAATTGGCGAGTGTCTGAGCAAGAATATGATATTTTCATACAGACTGCATTTTCCTGATAAAGACACATGTACAAGAATATTCATACTTCTTAATTTAGCTAGTTTGGAAGCCACTGAGAGGGAACGATCATTTGTACATGCACCTGCCATGTATGCAGGGGAGGGGGAGAACCGCCATATTGTGAAAGAGGCCGAAACGCATAAGACCCTAAGTGCTTAAAACATACATTTAGAGAAATGTGTAACACTTAAATGAATATTGCAATGGAAAGGCACATGTTTTACACAAGAAATCAAAAGCCTGGTGAAATTATAGCAGCATACATTACTGACTTAAGAAATAAAGCAAAAATGTGTAGATTTTTTGATCTGAGAGATGAGCTGATAAAAGACAGGCTTGTGTGTGGTGTTAATAATGATGCAGTGAGAAAGATTTTGCTTCAAGACTGTGATTAACACTGAGCAAAGCTATTGAGATTTGTCAAATATATGAGCTTACAGAAAAGCACACAAATATGCTTACGAATAAAAAAAACGTGCATGCAGTTCTGCCAGAGAGAATGTTGATATTAGTGTACAACATAAAGCTAAGATGAAAAGAAATATAAACCGAATGGGGCCACAACACCCAACCTAATTATTAATTGCCATAATTGTGGAGGCAGTCCTGAGCCTACACAAGACAAGTGCTTAGCTTTGGGTCAGCAGTGTCATAAATGTAAAAAGTGGAATCATTTCAAAAGGCTTTGCAAGTCTAAACTGGCACACACTTTTATTAAAAAAGAGAGCATCTGAAGAAGCAAGCAGATCAGAGAGAGAGCTGAGCAAACTTTCTATGTTGATAGTATCTCTGAGAGTGATGAAACTGTTAACACAGTAGATTATCAGTTGGCAGCAAAAAGTGAAATATTTTGTACTGTTCAGATTAATGGGAAACCTGTAGAGCTAAAGGCAGATGCTGGAGCCAAGTGCAATGTTATATCAGCACAAATGTTTGCCAAAGTAAGAGCTGGTGAGAATCTTGATTCAGCAAAGTGTGCAAAACTAGTTGCTTATGGTGGTGAAGAGATTCAAACTGATGGCGCAATAGTTCTCACATGCCATTCTACTGGGAACAGCTATGACTTGCAGTTTTATGTAATCAAAAGACGTGTGCAGTCACTGTCAGGCCTCAAAGACAGTTTGAGAATGGGACTGATTTCATTTAATAAAGAGGTCCACCATATAAATCTGAACAATCACGATAGTTTTACACAGAATATTTTTTGTGAATATACTGATATTTTCACAGATGAGCTTGGCAAACTTCCAGTCACATATTTCATGAAGTTAAACCATGAACTTAGCCCAGCTGTCAAAGTCAAACCAGCAAGGAAGATTCCGGTAGCAATGCACAGCAAAGTAAAAGCAGAGCTTGACAAAATGGTGAAATTAGGTGTCTTTACTCCAGTAAAAGAATCAAATGAATGGGTACCCTCCATGGTCATAGCTCACAAGAAAAGCTTAGATGATATTCAAATATGTATGGATTCAAAAGGCATAAACAAAGCACTTAAGCATCCTCATCATCCGATGCATACAGTAGAATAAGTTGCCGCTCTCATGCCAAATGCCACTGTTCTTTCAGTCTTAGATGCAAAAAGTTCCTTTTGGCAAATTTTGGTGGCTCATGAATCTTCATTGTTAACCACTTTCAGCAAACTATTTGTAAGATGCAGATTCTTGAGAATGCCATTTGGGATAAAGTCTGCCAGTAAAGTATTTCAATGTGCGATTGAACAATTTTTTTTTTAGGTTTATCCATGTACTGCTATAGTAGACGACATTATTGTAGAGGCAATGGTAAAGACGAACATGATAGAAATCTCAGGAAGGTTCTAGACCATGCACATGAAGTAAATCAAACAATCCAAAGAAATGTAAATTCAAACTGAAAGAAGTTACTTATGTGGGTCATTTGTTACCAGTTCTGGCTTACAACCAGAACCGTCTAAGCAGACAGCAATTCTTGAGATGCCAGTTCCAGACGATGACACATCAAACTCTAGCATGTTCAATTTGCAATAGTACTAAATCGCACCAACAAAAAAAAACACTTCGCCTAAACCAGATTCATGAATTACCATGGTCTATGGCTGCAACTGATATTTTCGAATGGAATGGTCAGCATTACTTCGTGTTAGTGGGCTCTTACTCAAATTGATTTGAAAGTGACCTTCTTCCTAACTTAACATCCAGCACTGTCATTACGAAACTGAAGAGACATTTTTCTGCCCATGGTAGTCCGAACAAAGTAATTTCTGAAAATGGCGCACAGTTTACAAGTCAGCAGTTCAAGAAATTTGCCAAGTCTTGGGACTTTGTCCATGTTACTGGCAGTCCTGAATATCCACAGTCCAACAGATTAGCTGAGCATGCAGTTCAAAGTGCAAAACATTTCTTGGACAAATCCAAGAGAGACAGTACTGATGTTTTTCATAACTTACTCAATCTCAGAAACATTCCTCGAGATAACTTGCTTGGTTCACCTGCTCAGAGATTAATGTCCAGACCAGATTTGCAACTGGACAAGTAGGGACAAAAAAGTGTTTCATACTAAGTGAAGTGAAGACAAAAAAAAAAAAATAAAAAAAGCCTTCCATGCAGAACTGCCTGCTGTTCCACAATACACAAAAGTGGCTTCTTTGATTGGTTCGTATGAACCAATCAAAAATCGCACAGCAGAGTCTCTTCTGTTCAATGCGGAACAGCCCACTGTTTCGCATAGGACAGAAGTGGCTCCACTTTGCGATTTATGATTGGCCTGTATGCCTGCATATGAGCCGATCAAAAATCACAAAGCGGAGCCTCTTTTGCCGAGATTGTAACAGGAAGTGCGGGACTTGGGATTGGTCTGCTGATCTTGGGACAGTCCCGCTCAAATAGGTATGCATGGCAATCCTGGTCCAGACAGACAAGAACAACTCTACCACTCAGTAAACAGTTGTTAGTACTAAATGTAAAGAACAACAGAATGGTCAAGGCTCAACTTTCGAGAAAATGTCAAGTCACAAAAGTTGTACTACGATAAGTCCAGCAAACCTCTTAGACCATTAAGACAAGGAGAATCTGTGAGAATGCAAACATCTAAAGGATATGACTGAGTATCATCAAAAACCTTTGCGAAGAACTGAGATCTTACATCATATAATCTGACAGAATGGATTTCAGAAGGAATCAAAGACACATATTACCAGTCTCCGAATCAGTGATGCAGTAGATTGCCTGTGCCAGAGACTTTATTTCTCAGAGTGGCTCTACACTTGTTCAAATTCCAGAGGAAAGTGTATTTTCGTCAAGTAATCCTGATGCATTTCCTAAAGTTCCAACTGTAAAAGAATCCAGAGACTGTCCCTGTTGCTAAACCCAGTGAAAGTTTTTATGTGACCAGATTGGGTAGAATTTCCAAACACATTTCAAGATACACAGCGACTTGAACTTTAATTCATTTGTTGTTATATGTTGATTTGGTACCCAGCTTGTTAAAAATATCCTGTTCTCCTACTGCATGTCGAAAAAAATCAAAGAGGGAAGATGTAGATCATTGTATGTACTGCACCTAGTCAGCCACTGTGGCTAGATAGCACGTGTATAGAAGTTAATGAGCTCATGCAAGATCAGTGCTATTTTTGTATAGTCAGTCAGAGTGAATGTAGGTACATGCGAGTATGTTTGAAGTAATGAGTCAGTCAGTTAGCTTAAAAATAGGTTCTAGTTAGAGCTTCTGATGTGTTAACATACAATAAACAACTTGAACCCATCACAGTGCCTCAGTGTCTCATTTGATACATGACACATGCGACAGTCCTCCAGTCAACCACATTAACTCCCAAAGCTTAGTACTGAAAGTCATCGTATACTCTACAACTGATTCCTTGAGCAGAATCACATTCAACCTCCCAGTCATAAATTAAGTCAGGGCTCTTCACTACCTCTGTGACCATAAAGTATCTCAAATGGCAAAACCCTGTAGATGCTTGGTCACCTCACTTATGCAAAACAGAGATGCATCAAGGGCTCGATCTACTTTTGCTTAAACTAGCCTGCAAAGCCATGGTGTTAAGATTATGGTTAAGAGTAGAGTTAAATGTCTTCACTAAAAAGTACAGTTGCGCAAGTCCTACTTACCTAATAGCAGTAGATGTTTGTAGAACAAACTGCCTTACTGGCATTAAGGAAAAAGTGCCCTGCTACTCTTCTCTGACAGTCTACCAATGCTTAACAGCCCCTCCCATTGCCGGTCTGTAGGTGTTATAGGCCAATCACCTAGCAGTACTGGGACTGCCTTACATACCCACAGACAGGACCCTTTCTGTATTCTAGGGTCCAGCAGGAACAAAAGCTGGAAATGCAAGCTACTATCCCAAGCCAAAACCCAAACACACATGCATGCGTGCACACACAGACACACACACACACACACACACACACACACACACACAGACACACACACACACACACACACACACACACACACACACACAATAAAGGCCATGGAGCAGGGCTCAGTGACAATCCGAACACCAAAGTATGTACATCCAAAAAGGGAGATGGTAGGTGAGTATTACTAGTAAGGCAGTGTGTTCTAAGTAAGTAGGACTTGTGCAACTATACCTTGTTCAACAAACACACCGTCTTACTGGCATTTGGGTAGACTCCCAAAACTTACCCAACCAGGGAGGAGAAGAAAGGATAAAGGTACAGGAGTCCCTGCAGAATGGTCCTAGTGAAGCCTGTTCTGTATCTAGAAAAGCCATCTAACTTGTAGTGCTTCACAAAGGTATGGACAGAGGACCAAGCTGCTGCCTCTAGATACTTCAAGTCCTCTCCTTTCAAATATGCAAATGAAGAAGAAAAGGTCCTAGTGGAATGTGCCTTTACCTTGCCATGGTGGGTATAGCAGAAAAAAAGAAAAATACCAGAGGACAACCAACATGAAATAGTTTGCTTAGAGATAGGCTGACCCTGCTTTTTACCTGTGTGGGAAATAAAAATCCTTTCAGTTTTTCTGAAAGATTTTGTTCTCTCAAGGTAGTACCTGAGTTGCCGGTGCATATCCAAGGTTATTCTTACATTCTGGGAAGAAGACAGGGAGGTTAATAGACTGACAAAATTAAATTCTGAGACCACTTTCAACATGAAAGAGGGATTAGTGTGTAACACAACCTTATCCCTGTTGAAAATAAGGTAAGGTTATACGACCATGAGAGCTTGCAAATCAGAAACTCACCTAGTAGATGTTAGAGCAAAACAGTTTTTCCACGTTAAGGGCTTCCGATCAGCCTGGGCAGCAGATACAAAAAGCGGTAAGGTCAATTTTTTTCCAGGACTTAAGATTCCATAAAGGCAGAATTTGCTTGTGAAGGATTCTATTATGCAATACTCCTTTCATGAACCGTTTTACCAAAAGAGAAGAAGAAAGAGGGGGAGCCAATGGAAGACAAGCAGAAATAGCTGTTAAATGCACCTTAATGGACTCATATGCCAAGCCATCCTTAAGTACTTCACTCAAATATTTCAAAACCAGACGAAAGTTAACCACAAGGGACCATCTGTTCCCATTTCAGCACCACTTAGAAAACCTCATCCATTTGTAAATATAAGATTTTTCTAGTAGCAGGTTTCTGGCCGCCTTTAATACCTGCTGCACATCCCCATGAAACCAGTACCTAAAACGAGTCAAGACTGAATCATCCAGGCTGTCAGTTGTAGCTGCTCCAAACTGGAGTGCACCAGTCTCCCCTGAGACTGTGTGATCAATCCAGAGTGTGAGGAAGTATGTGGCAATTGCCTTTAGCCAATGCCATTAAAAGGGAGATCCAAGACTGCCTCGGCCAATAGGGGTCACCACAATGATCTTTGGCATCACCTTCTGAATTTTCAGAACTTTCTTGTGAATCAGTGCAAAGGGTGGAAACAAATACAAGACCACCGTCCAAGGGAATGAGAATGAGTCTGCCCTCCAAACATGCCTGCAAGGATATCTGGAAAAAAATTTCTCCAGCTGTCTGTTTTGAAAGGAGGTGAACAGATCTATTTGAGGTGTTCCCCACATGTGGACTAGATCTTGGAACAAAACTGCCTTGAGCTGCCACTTATGTGGGTCTGCCCAGGATATGCCTACTCCGTCACAACATTTTGCTCTTACGAGATGTATGATGTCTGTAGAATCACAGAATGCTGTAAAATCAGTTCCCAGGCTTTCACTGCCAACTGGCATGGAGGGTATGATCTTGTACCCCCTTGTTTTCTGAGGTACCACATTACTGTGGTGTGGTCTGTAACAACAAGAGGAGGACCCGGAGTCTACAGATGGGAAGGACTTTCAGGACATGGATCACCACCATTTCCTTGATACTTATGTGCTTCCATGCATCGCTGGACCTCCAGGTGGCCTGCACTTGCAGTACTAATGACACAGCTCCCAATGTGAAGTCAGACAAATCTGTCTAGACAGACTTTTCTAGAACAGGTAGGAAGAAGGGAAGTCCTGGATTAATACTCAATTGTGGTCATCACCGTAACTCTCATTTGATGAAGTCCAGCACTACAACTGTGATTCCTGTGAATGTAAGTGCTGAGTCCAACAATTTTGTACATACAATTGAATTTTTCTCATGTACAGACATGCCAGTGGTATCATGGGAATCACTGACGCTACCAGTCCTAAAATGTTTAGGAATTCTCTTGCCAACATGACGATCTTGTTGGAAAATTCCTGAAACATCTGTTAGGATAGGACTTTGATTTCAGGAAAAAAAAAAACATTCTTTCTTCATTGTTGATTAAGCACCCCAGAAAGACGAGTTTTTCTGATGGTGTCCGGCATGACTTCCAAAGGTTCAACTTGAGCCATAGCCAGGACAGTAAGGTTGAGACCTTCTCTAGTGATTCCAAACACCTGGAAACAGACTGCACCAATCAACAAGTTGTCTAAGTAAGGAAAATGTAAACGCCAAGAGTCTAGCAGTGAGACAGTACAGGATCAAGGCATTTCATAAACACTCAAAGTGCAGTGGATAGCCCTAAGGGCAATGCAGAAAACTGAAAATACAAACCAGACACTATAGATCTCAGATATCTCCTGAAGTGATGAGCAATGGGGATATGATACACATCCTTCAATTCCAGGGTTGCCATTAAGCAGAGGTCCAGCAGAAGAGGATACACCGTTTGCAGGGTGAGCATTTTGAAGACCTTGACAAAGGTATTCAGTCAGGACAGGTCCAGCACTGGTATCCACAACAACTCTCTTTGAGGATCAGGAAAGTTCTGGAGTAGAAACTTTTCCCTCTCTCTGAAACAGGGATTGGCTCTATGACCCCAAAGTCTAGCATATGCAGGAATATAGGAGGGAAAACAAAGTTTGGTCCTGTGAGTGAGGGAACACCCCCCGAACAGAGGTGTATGTTCCTACCACTGCCACCTGAAACCTCTGCCAATGATGTTGCACATTCACTTGCCAGAAACCACTGAAAGCCAGGCCACCTTACTGAGAGCTACATTTTGAGATAGGGCATCTGGAGGGAAACTTGGAGAAGATGGGTGCTGAGCCTTAACATAGTTAGTGGTTGGAAGGGGGGTTATTTTTTGTGAAAGGATCCCCTCTTGTTAGGTTTGGCAAAATTCTCTTCTTGCTTTTCCTTTTGGCGCCTTGTTTTTTTTTTGTTTTGTTGCGACTTCTGTTTGTTCGGTCACGGGGGGGGGACGGGGGACTTGTGAACATGGTACATTTTTGACACCCCTTGTAGCAGTTTACCTCTGTCATCCAAGTATTTAAGGATCTGTTTAGCTACTGTACTAAACACATAATAAGAATCAAGGAGCATTCATAATCTCATTTTTTTTTACTTAACAGAAAAGTTTTGGCTGTGCAACCAAGTATACCTCCTTATCACAACCAAGGCTGCATTTCTAGAGACAGTATTTGTCCCTTCCAAGGCACTCTTTAACACATGTTTAGACACTTCTGCTCAGCAGGTAACAATGCAGCAAACTCGTCTAAACTAGACATACACCCCAACACAAACTTCCACATAAAACCCTAGTAGTTAAACACTTTAAAAACTACAATGGGCTGGACTGCACTAGCTTCTTTCCCAGAGATTCTAACCGCTTGCCTAGCTTGTCTTGAGGAACTGAACTTGATGAAGACATAACCTTTTTATTGGAAGAGGTCACTGGGAACACAGAAGCAGGGTCTGCAGCCAAGGAGCTTGGAGGACAGGCATGGCCAAGCAGCCCCTGAATTTCTTAAACATTTTTTTACGCAGAGACTCATTCAGCAGAGGAGAAAGTACAGTTGTGTAAAATCTTACCATAACAAAATGGCCCTAGCAAAACCACCTCTGGCCCTGGATACGACATCCAACTTGTAAAGTTTGGTATAGGTATGCACCGAAGACCAGGTATAGTTGCCTCAAGGATAGAATTAGTATCCAAATCCCTGAAAAAAGCACCAGAAGAAGCCACAGCCTTAGTAGAATGAGCCTTGACCATAGAAGGAAGGATCTTACCATGATAAGAAAAACAAAAAGAAATGGCTTTAGAAATCCAAGAGGAAATAGTCTGCTTGGAAACAGCCAAACCTAATGATCTAGGATGAAAACAAACAAAAAGCTGATCACATTTTAGAAAAGCTTTAGTTTTGTCTAAATACAATCTGAGTTGTCTATGCACATCCAAAGTGTGCAACACCTTCTCACTAGCAGATTGCGAAGAAGGAAAGAAAGTGGGCAAATGCATAGACTGACACTAATACTAACATTAATATTAATACTTATAGTAACACTAATACTAAATTACCTTCTCTTCAGATTTCCATCTCTATTACTCCTACCCTTCCTACCTTTACTGTTGTCACTCACAACTTCTTACATGTTCCATTTCCTATTCTCCCACACATTTCCTCTCATATACTATAACTGCTGCAACATCACTGCTATAGCCTCTTAATGTCCTCCCCAGCTCTAAACCTCAGCCATCATCTGAAGGATAAGCATTTTATATTCATCCATACCAACATGTCAACTACAGTTGTACTAAATTGTAATTAGTTTAGTGTGTATATCAAATGTGTGTACATAAGCATTTTATATTCACCCATATTACTACGTCAACTACAGCTGTACAACATTGTAATTAGTTTTAAGTGTATATCACGTGTGTGCATATAAGCATTTTATATTCACCCATACTACTATGTCAGCTACAGTTGTACTACACTGTAATTAGTTTATTATGTTTGTATCAAGTGTGTGTATATAAGCATTTCACATTCACCCATACTAAATCAACTATAGTTGTACTACATTGCAATTAGTTTATGTATGTATCAAGTGTGTGTGTACATAAGCTTTTTATATTCACCCATACTATTATGTCAACTATAGCTGTACTACGTTGTACTTAGTTTTTTTAAGTGTGTAACAAGTGTTTGTATATATTCTAAATGTACTACTGTTTTACAATTTTTTTTCTCTATTTGTGCTGTATATACTCAAAATGTGTGCCTTGTGATGTACTACATATCCTATTTGTGTTTTATGTGGAACTCTTCTCCCCGGGCTTCCACTGAAAATGGGCTCTTCTTGGCCCAGTGGACTTTCCTGGTAAACAAATGCCAATAAATAGACAGACTGATTAAGAGACAACTCATTCACCACCTTAGGCATAAAAAGGAGGATTGGTACAACGAGACATTCTGTCCTTATGAAAAACTAGAAAAGGATGAAAAGCCATAAGGCCTTGCAGCTCAGACACACATCTGACAGAAGTAAACGCCAACAAAAGTACAGTCTTCCAAGAACAATGCTATAAGGAAGCTGAATCTGTAGGCTCAAAAGGAGCCAGAGTCGAGTTCTCCAAACAAAAATTAAGATCCTAGGAAGGAGAAACAGGCTTCCTGGGAGGTCTAATATGAAGGATGCCTTTGAGAAACTGTTTGGTCTTGAACCTAGAGGCCAAAGGAGGACCTTAAGGCAGACAAGCTGAAATAGCTGACAGGTGGGCTTTATTAGAAAAATATGCCAACCCAGCATTGAACAATTCATGCAAATAAGAGAGAACCAAAAGGAACATCCACAGTAGCTGGGTCCAGGTTATAAGAGAAAGACACCAAACAGAAAACCTCTTCCATTTGGGCAAGCAAGATTTCCTAGCAGTGGGTTTGTTGGCCTCCTGCAAAACCTGAAGCACGTCTTCAGAAAAAAAGATGCCTATAGGGAATCAAAATCCTATCACCCACACTGTCAGTTGAAGAGTGGACAGGTGAGGATAGATGAGAGATCCCTTGTCTTATGTGAGGAGATCCACCCAGTGAGGTAACTTGTGATGACTGCCCTTGGCTAAATGCAAAACAGGAGGGAACCAATGCTGTCTGGGCCAAAAGGGATTCACCAGCAACATTTTGGGAGCATCCTGTTTTATCTTGCACAGGACTTTCAGAATGAGAGGAAGAAGGCAGAAGGCATAAAGAAACATCCCCTTCCATGAAAATGATAGGGCATCCTCCATCCAGGCCACATGACAACAAATCTTGGCACAAAATTGAGGAAGTTGCCTGTTCAGAGGGGAGGTAAACAGGTCTACTTGAGAAATACTCTACTGGTGGATAATGTCCAGAAACACATCCCTGTGAAGCATCCACTAGTGAGACTATTATGGACTTGCTCAGGGAGTGTGACACAAACTTCTGACTTGAAGGAATGTATACCACATGAAGTGTCACTTGGTACTGAATCACTAGCTTCTAAACCTGGAGTGCCAGTCTAAGATAGGACCTTATCCCCCTTGTTTGTTGGTGTACCACATTACTGTGGTGTTGTCTGTAAAGATCTTTAGGGGCCCTGGAGAAAATAGAGGATGGAAAGCAGTTAGGGCCAACAAAACAGCTCTTATCTCATTGATACTGATGTGCTCCTTTAGCTGCTGAGGACACCAGAGACCTTGCACCTTTAGGTTTCAGAAGGAAGCCCCCCCAATCCTCGTCTGAGGCTTCTATGAACAGCTCCTGAGAGGGAAGTGGGGGTTGAAAGGGAAGCTCTGCATTCAAAGTCAGCTGGTGAATCTACCACTGAAATTCCAACTTGAGACATGGAAGAAGAGGAATTGGAAACTCTAGAGGATGAGAATGCTGAAGCCAAACTGACTTTAGATACCACTGAAGCTTTCTCATGTGCAGTTTAGTGAAGGGAAGCATAGGGATGGTGGATGCCATGAATCCCAGAACCCTCATAAATTCCCTGGCTGAAATCAAAGCCAGAGGAAGAAGGGACTGAAAAAAGAGTCAAAGCCTTGGGAGGAGGCAGGAATGCTAGCATATGAATAGTCTGGACCCTGCATCCCAGAAAAAAAATGATTCCAGGATGGGGACAGGAAGGAATTTTGAAAATTTACAGTGAACCCCAGGCTTTGCAACAAAGTGATGACTCACTGCAGGTGCTGTAAAAGAATTTCTGGAGAGGAGGCTTGAATAAGCAAGCTGTCTAAATAAGGAAAGACCTAAATGCCCTTGAGCCTGCAAAAAGCAACCTCAAGAGTTAGGCATTTGGTGAATACCCTTGGGGCAGTAAAGAGGCCAAAGGGCAAAGGAGAGAACTGAAAATGCCAGGAAGCAACACAGAAACATAAAAAACTTCCTGAAAAGGGGATGAATAGGAATATGAAGAAAAGCATCCTTGACATCCAATGAAACTATAAAAGCCAGAGGAAGCAGTAGAGGGAACAGAGGTTGAAGGGATAACATTTGAAAGAAAGAAACCTTCAGGAATGTATTCAGGTGAGAAAGAACCGGACTAGTTCTCCAAATGCCCTCTTTCCTGGGGACCAAAAACATTCTGGAATAAAACACCTTCCTCCTTTGAGCTGCTGGAACCTCTTGAATAGTTCCTTGAGTCATAAGACACTAAAGCACCTTTGGAAAAGCCTCAGTTGGTCTTGAGAAGGTTGAGGAATGCCCATGAAAGGGAAAAGAGATGTCCAAACTATGAAATACCTTGTCAAATGATGGAAAGAACCCATGAATCCTGGGTTATGTTTTACCAGACAGGAAGAGACAGAGAGATGGTGTGAACGAGGAATGTGGCTGGGAAGAATCAGGTAGTCAGACAGCACTGTTTATTAGGAAAGGAAGGCTTCTGAGCAGGAAGGTTCTTAGTAGACTTAGTGGGGGGTGCTACTACCACTCTTCTTGCCTTTAGGAGGAGGAGGATGACAAGACTGCCTTCTAACAAAGGCCAGTTTATTGGGATAGTTTCTCTGGAACTTTGGCACGGGGGAAACAAAAATATGTTTCAGGTCCTGTAACTCTTTGCCTTTTTCCTGCAGGGACTTGAACAAATCAGCTGAAGCAGCACCAAACAAAAACTTGTTGTCCAGAGGAGCATCCATCAACTTAGCCTTAATATCATCAGGGAGAGGCTGAAGCTGTAGCCAGGAATACCTCAATACACAGCCGAAAACAGCAGACTTAGAAGAAGCATCTACTGCATCATAACTACATTTAATAGAATGTTGAGCTACCTGGGAAGAAGTCCTATCAGAGACAAGGCAGAAGTCTTACCCTCAGAATCAGGAAAGTTAGAAATAACCTGGCAAGCCTGAGAAAGGACAGCCAAAACATATCTGGTCATATGAGCCTGACAATTAAGAGACCAGAAAGGCTAGGGTGGCCAAGTATAAACCTTTTTACCCAGCCTTTCCATAGTATTGCTGTCCTTATCAGAAGGAAGAGGTTTGGTAGAAGGCAGTAATTTAGAAGGCCTGTCAGATGTCACAGAGACCACTGAAGGGTCAGCAGATGGACACTTAGAAAGGAATTTGCAATCATCAGGCACTTTATAAAACTGATCAGTTGTTTTAGGAGCAGGGAGTTGAGAGCTTGGGGCCTGAGACACAGAAGAAAAGGCATCCAATAAAGCAGCCAAAACAGGAGGAATAGAAGAGGGTCTATGAGACTCCATTTGAAGGAGCTCATAATATCCTCTCAGCACTTCATACAGTTGGGAATAATCCCATTTAAAGAATTCCATCATCCTCAAAATGGTATCCCAAAAGGAAATCTCTTCTAAAGGAGATTCAGGACTAGCAGATTCCTCTTCCTCACAGCCATAATCCAAAGGGGAAGGAATCTGAGAAGAATAGGCCAGGGATTCCTCATCAGAATCCTCTTCTTCCTCAGAGGAAACATGTTCCCTAGTTCTCTTGTAGTTCTCTTGAGAGGGAAGATGACCAAGAAGGAACTACAAGAGAACTAGGGTACATGTTTCATCTTTTGCTTATTTTTTAAAGGGGCATATGCATTATGAAACATAGAAGGCTCCAATGTCAGCCTACACTCATTAGTCCTTGTTAGGACTTCCTTCCTCACAAGTATCTGAGGAACCCCCTAGGCCCTTCATTGATAGTCAGCCACTATTCCACCTGAAAGTCTGAAGCAGACTTGTGCAAGGCCTCCGAGGACTTGCAAGAAGCCAGACCCATGACGGCCTTCGAGCTGTTCTCAGCACAGGAATCTAGCCCAGGAACCGGGTGATCATCCAGGCTTTCACCAGCCTCAAGAGAGACGTCCAGTGGAGAAGGCACAGCTGAAGAATCTGACCTGACTTTTTTGTCCTTCTTCGAAGACAGCTGACCCTCAGACCGGGAAGCACCTTCTATTGCATCTTTTGCTAAAAGCTTTAGATGCAGGTTTTCAAGATAGATGGCTAGGGAGGAAAGAAGACAATGTAAGGTCTTTGGAACAAAAGCCTGACAAATAGTACAGGACACATGGTTATGGAAAGCACCTAAACAAAACAAGCACTGATTGTGATGGTCTTTATGGGGAATCTGTTTCCCATACTTGCATTTACCCTTTCTGGATAACATGAAACTCCACAACAACACAAAAGCTAAAAACAAGAAGGATAAGCAAAAGACCCAATGGGGCACTCATCTGAAATGGCTAGGTAAACCAGCAATGACTCAAGCAATCAGACCGATGATCAAAGATGGCAGACTGGCAGCAAAGAAGTTCTGAAGATGATATGTCTGAACATCACTTTTATGCCCTACGCCTTGTGCAGGGAGCATGTGTGTAACATACAGTGTATCATTAACAACTTAAAGCCTTTCTTTGGTATACTGGCCGGACGTCGGGCTGACCTTGGCAGGGGATCCCTCATGTTAATACTGCAACAGTGAAATGGAAAGACATCTACAAGCTTTCTTAAAAGCATCCTCCAGTGCTGGGTTCAATGGTGGGAAGGTTATCATGTACAGGGACTCATTCTCCAAAATATAAAATACCCTGTTGATCTCAGGGCAGCCAATGATTATTCCCAGTTGAATAACTCCTTAAATATATCCAGCATTTGGGAAAATTAAAACAACTATTCAGGTTTCTGAACCTGTTTGTCTTCAGAGGAAACTGAATGGTCAGATCTGTCATATTGAAATCCTTAGATTCCAGATCCCCTTCAAAATCAGGATCCTTAGGTGGATGAATGGGGATGGGAGCATGGCCATTACTTATAACCTAGGATTGTACCCTATAATTAACAGTATGAATAATAGACCTAGCCACAGCCACCAGCTCAAGGGAAAACACAGTCACAGACTGTTGCCCTGCAATAAAGTAAGTCTTCTGTCTTTCATATGCATGTACTACACTAGTGGGAGAATCCCTGTGAGAGACGTATCAACACTGGCAATAGATTCGGCATCCAACTTCCACTGCACCTAAAGAGTTTGGTTCTCCCTGTACCTGAAACAGAAAATGATACAGCCCCTGAAGGACCTATCTGACCATCATGTTGCACAGTCATGATACTAACACCATATCAGGTGAATTGGAAACAAAAGAAGGCGAGTGGTCCAATCGCTTGCCCAAGGCTGCTGCAGAATCACAAACCATAGACTGAGATATATCTATTGATTTACTTCTGTGTTTTTTAGGTGCAAAAGGGGTAGATGGTGGTAGTGGTGGTGGAGGGGTTACCATACATTAAGTCAGGGGACAAAAAGCAGTCAAAGCAATACTAAGTAACAGCTGCAAAGTTAGCCCAGCAAAAAAAAAAAAAAAAAAAAAAAAAAAAAAGAAATTTTGACAAATTTCACTATGCTCCCTCTAAATAGGAATCCAAAGTCTGTTTCTGCAGGAATAATATTCTGAGTACTGTACTGAGTAAAATGACAGTAGTTTCAGTAATACAATTCAAAGCACAAAGTATATATCACAAAAGTTCCCTGATTTTAATAAAAAATGATAGTTTCTAAACTGAGTAAAACAGTATTAGACAAGAAATAAAGCATGAACTTATGAAAAAAATATTTTTCAGATATGTTTAACATCCAAAACGGCTCCAAAATTGCGATTTTAAATGAAATAACTGTTTAAATGTTGTAAACCTGCTTAAATCACCTCAAATAACACCCCAAAGAAAAAAATGCTAAATCAGCAAATTTCCCATGTTAAAACTTTCAAATAAAGCTTTTAATAAACAGTATAGGTAAAATAAACCCCAAGCATATGCAATTTTCCCAATCAGACAGAAGCAATCAAAGCAGCAGAATACACTATTCAAGCACTGAGAGGAAAAAAGCACAGGGAGGAATTAAAACTCAAAAGGGTTCCATATCTGCGCTCAGCAGTTGAAGAGATCCAGAGTAAGGAACAATCTTCTAACAGATTTTTCTCGTACTATTGCACTAGAAAACTGAAAGGGCCATGTCTGCGGATGTGTAAGGCAGCCCTTGTACTGCCAGGTGATATAGTCCATCACACCCACAGACAAGCAGTAGGATGCACTTTGAGCTTTGACAAACTGCCAGAGAAGGGTAGCAGGACACTACTATCCAAATGCCAGTAAGGTGGTGGGTTTGTTGAACATCATTGGTTTTTGGATGGAAGGGGTATTTTTAACTGATTCACTCCACAATACTTCCACAAACATGCCTGCATATCTGATATGAAGTCTATCAGTATTTCCTATGGGAGACCAACCCTACTGAATATTTCTAGCAGAGGATTTGCCACTATTTCTGTGTCAGTAGAGGAAGAAGGCAACTCATCAGGATACCTGGTAGCCCAGTTTACCGCCCTAACAATATACTGCTTACTTGCAATGCCTGGGGTACTAAGAGGTCTTACAATATTCATGGATACCTTCTAAAACACTTTCTTAATAAGAAGCAGACAGAGAACATTTATAAAACATCAGCTATTTGATCCAGGTACTATTACTACCTGAAGATTTACTGAAATCCCTCTCTAGCTTTTTAGATGCAATTAGCATTTGTAGAAAATCACAAGCAATATGTTTCAGAAAGGAGCTCGGTGTGTTCAAAAATGCCCTCTGTGTGCATTTCAGAAGGTAAATGGCTAAAAAGAAGTTATGTACTTACCATAATATTCCATCTGCGTTGTCCATTTTCATTTTTCCTCAACTAATGAGATCGGATCTGATCCTTGTATCCAACTCTGCCATTTTACTAGCTCGTGGCCACCAATGAACTCTCAAGCTCCTTCCCTACCCATAATGCACCACCCTTAACATCCCTCAGATCTTGTTTGCAGCTTGACAGGAAGCCTATAAAAGAAGTACCACAACTGTAGTTCAACACAAAAGGACATAAGTGTCCCACAGTAGCTCATTCCTCCAGAAGTCAGTTATGAAATATGAGGGTGTGGTGGGTGGGGAATTGAGGAAGAATGAAAATGGACAACACAGACGGAATGTTATGGTAAGTACATGACGTCTTTATCTGATTTTGTCCATTTTCATCCTTTCCTCAACTAATGGGACAGAGTCCCCAGCTACCTAAATTTCTGGGTGGACTCTAAGGAAGGATATTCTTGAGTAAGGTTGAGCTAAAGGCTGCTCTTCCCCTGGAGACCCAAATCGAGTTTGTAATGAGTGACAAAAGTGTGAGGATTTGACGAAGTTGCAGCTGCATATATACCGTCCATAGAAGCTCTAGAATGGAATACAGCAGAAGTTGCCATATATCTGTTTGATTTAATGGTTTTGGTAAGGAGGGATTCAAATTGTTATAGATAAAGGAGATGCAATTTGTCAGCCATCTAGCTAGAGTTACCTTTGTAACCAATTCGCCTAACTTATAATGTGCAAAGGAAACAAATAACTGATCCATTTTTCTAGTCTCTTTTGTTCTGTCTAGGTAGAAACATAATTGTCTAGGAATATCCAGTAAGTGCAGCACATATTCCCCTTTACTTGTATGTTGTGGGAAAATACTGGTAATTTAATGGATTGATTAATGTTGTACTCTGACACCACCTTAGGAAGGAAGGAAGCATAAGTACGCAACGTGACCCTATCCTTACGAAAAATCAAACATGTGGGCTTAGAAGATAATGCTTGACGTTCTGAAATTCTTCTAGCAGATTTAATTACTAATATAATGACAATTTTCCAGGTCAAACATTTAAGATCACATTTATCTGTAGGTTCAAAGGAAGAGTCCATTAAGACTTGGAAGTACCAAATTTAAACCCCATGGGGGCATGGGGTCTTTAAACAGGGGTCTTAGCAGAAAAGTACCTTTCAAAAATGCTTTGCACAGTTTAGAGGAAGCCAGGAAAGAATTCTGAAATCCCACATGAAAGTTAGAGATTACTGCAAGTTGAACGTTAATTGATGCACTAGCACCCTCATTAAACAAACTCACTAAAAATTCTAGAACAGAATGAATTGGAGCTGAGAAGGGGTCTGTCTGATTCTGTCTTGCCCAATAAACAAACCTTCTCCATTTACTTCTGTAGAGTTTCCTAGTAGAACGTTTATGAGAAAATAAAAGTATGGAACAAATGGAGAAGAAAGCCTTGGTTGCCTGGCTATTAAAGGAATTGGAGAAACCACGCTGTTAGTTTGAGATATCCGGGTGAACATACATCTCAACCCGGAAACATTAAAAAATCTGGACAAAGGCCCGTGAAAAGTAGGCACAACTGGCCAAAAATCTGGACACTGATTACCATGAAATTTGCATACATAACTATGTAACCCCACCCTCTCCAATGGAATTGTGGGATACTATCATTCAAACACGAACTGAAGACGTTGAGAGACATGGTGAGTGTGTGTGTGTGTGTGTGTGTGTGTGTGTGTGTGTGTGTGTGTGTGTGTGTGTGTGTGTGTGTGTTATTATGACTGCCATACTGCATGTTATACATTATGTTGTATGTGAGGATTGCCCATACTTTTTGTGTGGGTAATACAGTTAGGAATTTGAAGGAATGGATATGCAATCACTGTCAGAAATAATAAGTGGATACAAATATAATGTACGAGTATGTAAATCAGAATTTTAAATAGGTTTTTAAAGTTGTGCTCCCTGTAATTACACAATACAATAATAGACAAGGAGCATTAGCACATTGGAGGAAAAGAAGAGTTATGCTGGCTGACCTAATGCAACTATAGCACCAAAGTTAAACAATAATACTTCTATAGAAAGTGTTTTAAAATAAGAACATTTCAACACCAATCAGATATATGATAAAAGCTGAATTGCCTTTTAGTGTTAATCTGATTTAGGCATCTCTGTGTTAGACTCGTCTTTATTATTTTAATTTAAATAAGGTGCATTACTGAGACTACTGTGTGTTATGGCTATTTAGATTTACTGAGTGGATATTCTTAAACAAATCTGTATGCATTTACACTGGAAAATGTATTATCTTCAGGCCACTTAGTGTAAGCATTCTTGGTTCAAGTGTGCAATACATTTCATACAGTTATAGTCAAGTTTAAGACTACTTTAATGAAGTCATTTATAACACAGCTGAATAAAGTACATTACACTAGTGTACACTTACCATAAATGTAGATGTTGAAGTGTATTCACTGTTGCAGTCATTACATTTGGGTTATCTGCTTGCAGTAGCCCTCAGTCGGCCTTATTAACAAAGTCTTGGGTCCTATGTCGGTTGCTGTCTCTACTTCCAGGATGTCAGGTCGTCAGGGGTATAAAACATGCAACCAACGTCATTACATCAGTTTTTCTTGCCCCAGATGTCAGGTGCCCCCCTAATGGGAAGCAATTAAATTTATAAATATACAAGGTTATACCTCAAACAAAAAAGCAAATACAGCAAAAAACTTTTAAGCATTGAAATGGAGAGAAGAGGTATAGCCAAAAGAAGTCAGGGGGCTGGAGGGAGGGTAACCCAGGACTGCAACAGTGAATACACACGAACATCTAC